>NW_025765238.1:0-223328 GCF_003918875.1 Haliotis rubra | reverse complement strand
AAATAACACACCTCTACATCACGTATATCTACACCTGCTTCCCTCAGAGAACACAACCAAGTAATAATATGTACAGAAATAACACACCTCTACATCACGTATATCTACACCTGCTTCCCTCAGAGAACACAACCAAGTAATTATATATATAGAAATAACACACCTGTACATCACGTATATCTACACCTACATCCCTCAGAGAACACAACCAAGTAATTATATATATAGAAATAACGCACCTCTACATCACGTATATCTACACCTAAATCCCTCAGAGAACACAACCAAGTAATTATACAGATATAACACACCTCTACATCACGTATATCTACACCTACATCTCTCAGAGAACACAACCAAGTAATTGTACAGAAATAACACACCTCTACATCACGTATATCTACACCTACATCCCTCAGAGAACACAACCAAGTAATTGTACAGAAATAACACACCTCTACATCACGTATATCTACACCTACATCCCTCAGAGAACACAACCAAGTAATTGTACAGAAATAACACACCTCTACATCACGTATATCTACACCTGCTTCCCTCAGAGAACACAACCAAGTAATTGTACAGAAATAACACACCTCTACATCACGTATATCTACACCTACATCCCTCAGAGAACACAACCAAGTAATTATATATATAGAAATAACATACCTCTACATCACGTATATCTACACCTACATCCCTCAGAGAACACAACCAAGTAATTATATATATAGAAATAACACACCTCTACATCACGTATATCTACACCTACATCCCTCAGAGAACACAACCAAGTAATTATATATATAGAAATAACACACCTCTACATCACGTATATCTACACCTACATCCCTCAGAGAACACAACCAAGTAATTGTACAGAAATAACACACCTCTCTACATCACGTATATCTACACCTACATCCCTCAGAGAACACAACCAAGTAATTATATATAGAGAAATAACACACCTCTACATCACGTATATCTACACCTACATCCCTCAGAGAGAACACAACCAAGTAATTGTACAGAAATAACACACCTCTACATCACGTATATCTACACCTACATCCCTCAGAGAACACAAACCAAGTAATTATACAGAAATAACACACCTCTACATCACGTATATCTACACCTACATCCCTCAGAGAACACAACCAAGTAATTGTACAGAAATAACACACCTCTACATCACGTATATCTACACCTACATCCCTCAGAGAACACAACCAAGTAATTGTACAGAAATAACACACCTCTACATCACGTATATCTACACCTGCATCCCTCAGAGAACACAACCAAGTAATTATACAGAAATAACACACCTCTACATCACGTATATCTACACCTACATCCCTCAGAGAACACAACCAAGTAATTGTACATATAGAAATAACACACCTCTACATCACGTATATCTACACCTACATCCCTCAGAGAACACAACCAAGTAATTATACAGAAATAACACACCCTCTACATCACGTATATCTACACCTACATCCCTCAGAGAACACAACCAAGTAATTGTACAGAAATAACACACCTCTACATCACGTATATCTACACCTACATCCCTCAGAGAACACAACCAAGTAATTATATACAGAAATAACACACCTCTACATCACGTATATCTACACCTACATCCCTCAGAGAACACAACCAAGTAATTGTACAGAAATAACACACCTCTACATCACGTATATCTACACCTACATCCACTCAGAGAACACAACCAAGTAATTGTACAGAAATAACACACCTCTACATCACGTATATCTACACCTACATCCCTCAGAGAACACAACCAAGTAATTGTACAGAAATAACACACCTCTACATCACGTATATCTACACCTGCATCCCTCTAGAGAACACAACCAAGTAATTATATACATAGAAATAACACACCTCTACATCACGTATATCTACACCTACATCCCTCAGAGAACACAACCAAGTAATTATATATATACAGAAATAACACACCTCTACATCACGTATATCTACACCTACATCCCTCAGAGAACACAACCAAGTAATTGTACAGAAATAACACACCTCTACATCACGTATATCTACACCTACATCCCTCAGAGAACACAACCAAGTAATTATATATATAGAAATAACACACCTCTACATCACGTATATCTACACCTACATCCCTCAGAGAACACAACCAAGTAATTATATATACAGAAATAACACACCTCTACATCACGTATATCTACACCTACTTCCCTCAGAGAACACACAACCAAGTAATTATATATAGAAATAACACACCTCTACATCACGTATATCTACACCTACATCCCTCAGAGAACACAACCAAGTAATTATACAGAAATAACACACCTCTACATCACGTATATCTACACCTAAATCCCTCAGAGAACACAACCAAGTAATTATACAGATATAACACGCCTCTACATCACGTATATCTACACCTACATCTCTCAGAGAACACAACCAAGTAATTGTACAGAAATAACACACCTCTACATCACGTATATCTACACCTACATCCCTCAGAGAACACAACCAAGTAATTGTACAGAAATAACACACCTCTACATCACGTATATCTACACCTGCTTCCCTCAGAGAACACAACCAAGTAATTGTACAGAAATAACACACCTCTACATCACGTATATCTACACCTACATCCCTCAGAGAACACAACCAAGTAATTATATGTACAGAAATAACACACCTCTACATCACGTATATCTACACCTACATCCCTCAGAGAACACAACCAAGTAATTGTACAGAAATAACACACCTCTACATCACGTATATCTACACCTACATCCCTCAGAGAACACAACCAAGTAATTATATATATAGAAATAACACACCTCTACATCACGTATATCTACACCTACATCCCTCAGAGAACACAACCAAGTAATTGTACAGAAATAACACACCTCTACATCACGTATATCTACACCTACATCCCTCAGAGAACACAACAAGTAATTATTATATACAGAAATAACACACCTCTACATCACGTATATCTACACCTACATCCCTCAGAGAACACAACCAAGTAATTGTACAGAAATAACACACCTCTACATCACGTATATCTACACCTACATCCCTCAGAGAACACAACCAAGTAATTATATATATAGAAATAACACACCTCTACATCACGTATATCTACACCTACATCCCTCAGAGAACACAACCAAGTAATTATATATATAGAAATAACACACCTCTACATCACGTATATCTACACCTAAATCCCTCAGAGAACACAACCAAGTAATTATACAGAAATAACACACCTCTACATCACGTATATCTACACCTACATCCTCTCAGAGAACACAACCAAGTAATTGTACTGAAATAACACACCTCTACATCACGTATATCTACACCTACATCCCTCAGAGAACACAACCAAGTAATTATACAGAAATAACACACCTCTACATCACGTATATCTACACCTACATCCCTCAGAGAACACAACCAAGTAATTGTACAGAAATAACACACCTCTACATCACGTATATCTACACCTACATCCCTCAGAGAACACAACCAAGTAATTGTACAGAAATAACACACCTCTACATCACGTATATCTACACCTACATCCCTCAGAGAAACACAACCAAGTAATTGTACAGAAATAACACACCTCTACATCACGTATATCTACACCTACATCCCTCAGAGAACACAACCAAGTAATTATATATAGAAATAACACACCTCTACATCACGTATATCTACACCTACATCCCTCAGAGAACACAACCAAGTAATTATATATAGAAATAACACACCTCTACATCACGTATATCTACACCTACATCCCTCAGAGAACACAACCAAGTAATAATTATATAGAAATAACACACCTCTACATCACGTATATCTACACCTACATCCCTCAGAGAACACAACCAAGTAATTATATATATAGAAATAACACACCTCTACATCACGTATATCTACACCTACATCCCTCAGAGAACACACAACCAAGTAATTATATATATAGAAATAACACACCTCTACATCACGTATATCTACACCTACATCCCTCAGAGAACACAACCAAGTAATTGTACAGAAATAACACACCTCTACATCACGTATATCTACACCTACATCCCTCAGAGAACACAACCAAGTAATTATACAGAAATAACACACCTCTACATCACGTATATCTACACCTACATCCCTCAGAGAACACAACCAAGTAATTGTACAGAAATAACACACCTCTACATCACGTATATCTACACCTACATCCCTCAGAGAACACACACCAAGTAATTATATATATAGAAATAACACACCTCTACATCACGTATATCTACACCTACATCCCTCAGAGAACACAACCAAGTAATTATATATATAGAAATAACACACCTCTACATCACGTATATCTACACCTACATCCCTCAGAGAACACAACCAAGTAATTATATATATAGAAATAACACACCTCTACATCACGTATATCTACACCTACATCCCTCAGAGAACACAACCAAGTAATTATATATATAGAAATAACACACCTCTACATCACGTATATCTACACCTACATCCCTCAGAGAACACAACCAAGTAATTATATATATAGAAATAACACACCTCTACATCACGTATATCTACACCTACATCCCTCAGAGAACACAACCAAGTAATTATATATATAGAAATAACACACCTCTACATCACGTATATCTACACCTACATCCCTCAGAGAACACAACCAAGTAATTATATATATAGAAATAACACACCTCTACATCACGTATATATCTACACCTACATCCCTCAGAGAACACAACCAAGTAATTATATATATAGAAATAACACACCTCTACATCACGTATATCTACACCTACATCCCTCAGAGAACACAACCAAGTAATTATACAGATAGAAATAACACACCTCTACATCACGTATATCTACACCTACATCCCTCAGAGAACACAACCAAGTAATTATATATATAGAAATAACACACCTCTACATCACGTATATCTACACCTACATCCCTCAGAGAACACAACCAAGTAATTGTACAGAAATAACACACCTCTACATCACGTATATCTACACCTACATCCCTCAGAGAACACAACCAAGTAATTATATATATAGAAATAACACACCTCTACATCACGTATATCTACACCTACATCCCTCAGAGAACACAACCAAGTAATTATATATACAGAAATAACACACCTCTACATCACGTATATCTACACCTACATCCCTCAGAGAACACAACCAAGTAATTATATATAGAAATAACACACCTCTACATCACGTATATCTACACCTACATCCCTCAGAGAACACAACCAAGTAATTGTACAGATATAACACACCTCTACATCACGTATATCTACACCTACATCACTCAGAGAACACACCAAGTAATTATATATATAGAAATAACACACCTCTACATCACGTATATCTACACCTACATCCCTCAGAGAACACAACCAAGTAATTATACATAGAAATAACACACCTCTACATCACGTATATCTACACCTACATCCCTCAGAGAACACAACCAAGTAATTGTACAGAAATAACACACCTCTACATCACGTATATCTACACCTACATCCCTCAGAGAACACAACCAAGTAAGTAATTATATAGAAATAACACACCTCTACATCACGTATATCTACACCTACATCCCTCAGAGAACACAACCAAGTAATTATATATATAGAAATAACACACCTCTACATCACGTATATCTACACCTACATCCCTCAGAGAACACAACCAAGTAATTATATATATAGAAATAACACACCTCTACATCACGTATATCTACACCTACATCCCTCAGAGAACACAACCAAGTAATTATATATATAGAAATAACGCACCTCTACATCACGTATATCTACACCTACATCCCTCAGAGAACACAACCAAGTAATTATACAGATATAACACACCTCTACATCACGTATATCTACACCTACATCCCTCAGAGAACACAACCAAGTAATTATACAGAAATAACACACCTCTACATCACGTATATCTACACCTACATCCCTCAGAGAACACAACCAAGTAATTATATATATAGAAATAACACACCTCTACATCACGTATATCTACACCTACATCCCTCAGAGAACACAACCAAGTAATTATATATATAGAAATAACACACCTCTACATCACGTATATCTACACCTACATCCCTCAGAGAACACAACCAAGTAATTATATATAGATATAACACACCTCTACATCACGTATATCTACACCTACATCCCTCAGAGAACACAACCAAGTAATTATACAGAAATAACACACCTCTACATCACGTATATCTACACCTACATCCCTCAGAGAACACAACCAAGTAATTATATATATAGAAATAACACACCTCTACATCACGTATATCTACACCTACATCCCTCAGAGAACACAACCAAGTAATTATATATATAGAAATAACACACCTCTACATCACGTATATCTACACCTACATCCCTCAGAGAACACAACAAGTAATTATATATATAGAAATAACACACCTCTACATCACGTATATCTACACCTACATCCCTCAGAGAACACAACCAAGTAATTATATATATAGAAATAACACACCTCTACATCACGTATATCTACACCTACATCCCTCAGAGAACACACCAAGTAATTATATATATAGAAATAACATACCTCTACATCACGTATATCTACACCTACATCCCTCAGAGAACACAACCAAGTAATTATATAGAAATAACACACCTCTACATCACGTATATCTACACCTACATCCCTCAGAGAACACAACCAAGTAATTATATATATAGAAATAACACACCTCTACATCACGTATATCTACACCTACATCCCTCAGAGAACACAACCAAGTAATTATATATATAGAAATAACATACCTCTACATCACGTATATCTACACCTACATCCCTCAGAGAACACAACCAAGTAATTATACAGAAATAACACACCTCTACATCACGTATATCTACACCTACATCCCTCAGAGAACACAACCAAGTAATTGTACAGAAATAACACACCTCTACATCATGTATATCTACACCTACATCCCTCAGAGAACACAACCAAGTAATTATATATATAGAAATAACACACCTCTACATCACGTATATCTACACCTACATCCCTCAGAGAACACAACCAAGTAAATTATATATATAGAAATAACACACCTCTACATCACGTATATCTACACCTACATCCCTCAGAGAACACAACCAAGTAATTATATATATAGAAATAACACACCTCTACATCACGTATATCTACACCTACATCCCTCAGAGAACACAACCAAGTAATTATATATATAGAAATAACACACCTCTACATCACGTATATCTACACCTACATCCCTCAGAGAACACAACCAAGTAATTATATATATAGAAATAACGCACCTCTACATCACGTATATCTACACCTACATCCCTCAGAGAACACAACCAAGTAATTATACAGATATAACACACCTCTACATCACGTATATCTACACCTACATCCCTCAGAGAACACAACCAAGTAATTATATATAGAAATAACACACCTCTACATCACGTATATCTACACCTACATCCCTCAGAGAACACAACCAAGTAATTATATATATAGAAATAACACACCTCTACATCACGTATATCTACACCTACATCCCTCAGAGAACACAACCAAGTAATTATATATATAGAAATAACACACCTCTACATCACGTATATCTACACCTACATCCCTCAGAGAACACAACCAAGTAATTATATATATAGAAATAACACACCTCTACATCACGTATATATCTACACCTACATCCCTCAGAGAACACAACCAAGTAATTATACAGAAATAACACACCTCTACATCACGTATATCTACACCTACATCCCTCAGAGAACACAACCAAGTAATTATATATAGAGAAATAACACACCTCTACATCACGTATATCTACACCTACATCCCTCAGAGAACACAACCAAGTAATTATACAGAAATAACACACCTCTACATCACGTATATCTACACCTACATCCCTCAGAGAACACAACCAAGTAATTATATATAGAGAAATAACACACCTCTACATCACGTATATCTACACCTACATCCCTCAGAGAACACAACCAAGTAATTATATATATAGAAATAACATACCTCTACATCACGTATATCTACACCTACATCCCTCAGAGAACACAACCAAGTAATTATATATATAGAAATAACACACCTCTACATCACGTATATCTACACCTACATCCCTCAGAGAACACAACCAAGTAATTATATATAGATATAACACACCTCTACATCACGTATATCTACACCTACATCCCTCAGAGAACACAACCAAGTAATTGTACAGAAATAACACACCTCTACATCACGTATATCTACACCTACATCCCTCAGAGAACACAACCAAGTAATTGTACAGAAATAACACACCTCTACATCACATCACGTATATCTACACCTACATCCCTCAGAGAACACAACCAAGTAATTGTACAGAAATAACACACCTCTACATCACGTATATCTACACCTACATCCCTCAGAGAACACAACCAAGTAATTGTACAGAAATAACACACCTCTACATCACGTATATCTACACCTACATCCCTCAGAGAACACAACCAAGTAATTGTACAGAAATAACACACCTCTACATCACGTATATCTACACCTACATCCCTCAGAGAACACAACCAAGTAATTATATATATAGAAATAACACACCTCTACATCACGTATATCTACACCTACATCCCTCAGAGAACACACCAAGTAATTATATATATAGAAATAACATACCTCTACATCACGTATATCTACACCTACATCCCTCAGAGAACACAACCAAGTAATTATATATATAGAAATAACACACCTCTACATCACGTATATCTACACCTACATCCCTCAGAGAACACAACCAAGTAATTATATATATAGAAATAACACACCTCTACATCACGTATATCTACACCTACATCCCTCAGAGAACACAACCAAGTAATTATACAGAAATAACACACCTCTACATCACGTATATCTACACCTACATCCCTCAGAGAACACAACCAAGTAATTGTACAGAAATAACACACCTCTACATCACGTATATCTACACCTACATCCCTCAGAGAACACAACCAAGTAATTATATATATAGAAATAACGCACCTCTACATCACGTATATCTACACCTACATCCCTCAGAGAACACAACCAAGTAATTATACAGATATAACACACCTCTACATCACGTATATCTACACCTACATCCCTCAGAGAACACAACCAAGTAATTATATATATAGAAATAACACACCTCTACATCACGTATATCTACACCTACATCCCTCAGAGAACACAACCAAGTAATTATATATATATAGAAATAACGCACCTCTACATCACGTATATCTACACCTACATCCCTCAGAGAACACAAACCAAGTAATTATACAGATATAACACACCTCTACATCACGTATATCTACACCTACATCCCTCAGAGAACACAACCAAGTAATTGTACAGAAATAACACACCTCTACATCACGTATATCTACACCTACATCCCTCAGAGAACACAACCAAGTAATTATATATATAGAAATAACACACCTCTACATCACGTATATCTACACCTACATCCCTCAGAGAACACAACCAAGTAATTATATATAGAAATAACACACCTCTACATCACGTATATCTACACCTACATCCCTCAGAGAACACAACCAAGTAATTATATATAGAAATAACACACCTCTACATCACGTATATCTACACCTACATCCCTCAGAGAACACAACCAAGTAATTATATATATAGAAATAACACACCTCTACATCACGTATATCTACACCTACATCCCTCAGAGAACACAACCAAGTAATTATATATATAGAAATAACACACCTCTACATCACGTATATCTACACCTACATCCCTCAGAGAACACAACCAAGTAATTATACAGAAATAACACACCTCTACATCACGTATATCTACACCTACATCCCTCAGAGAACACAACCAAGTAATTGTACAGATATAGCACACCTCTACATCACGTATATCTACACCTACATCACTCAGAGAACACACCAAGTAATTACATATATAGAAATAACATACCTCTACATCACGTATATCTACACCTACATCCCTCAGAGAACACAACCAAGTAATTATATATATAGAAATAACACACCTCTACATCACGTATATCTACACCTACATCCCTCAGAGAACACAACCAAGTAATTATATATATAGAAATAACACACCTCTACATCACGTATATCTACACCTACATCCCTCAGAGAACACAACCAAGTAATTATATGTATAGAAATAACACACCTCTACATCATGTATATCTACACCTACATCCCTCAGAGAACACACCAAGTAATTATATATATAGAAATAACATACCTCTACATCACGTATATCTACACCTACATCCCTCAGAGAACACAACCAAGTAATTATATATACAAATCAATAAGAAACACACCTCTACATCACGTATATCTACACCTACATCCCTCAGAGAACACAACCAAGTAATTATATATATAGAAATAACACACCTCTACATCACATCGAGGGGTTATCTACACCCACATCCCACAGGCACATTTCGAGAAACAGCACTCAAATGTTTGGACAGTTATAAAAAAAAAATAAAAATAATAAATGGAGCATTATCTTTGCCCCAACAATTGTATCAATGCGGAAGCCAACTAAAAGCAATGACACCTGATCTCAAGATCACCCATATCATCACAGCCAACCACTGTTTCCTCTAAGCCCTGTAACCATATCCCGCGGTAAAGCTGCTTTCGGCAGTATCCCACACTCTCAGCCCGTGGCTGGAACCATTAACCAGCACTAACTGCCTTTCTGTTATTGAATGCATTTTACTTATAGCTCGCCTTAAATTGTGCTTGTGAGATTGTATCTTCACATGTTGTTATCACTGAAGACATCAGTAATTGCTTAAACCACCTTCAAGACTTTCTTTTAGATATATTCATGACAACAGCGTCACAATACTTTCAACATAATTCCACAATGCATCATTACCGTGTACTTCTTTATTGAAGAATAAAACCAATTACTATAAGACATTGTCAGTGTTTCAGTATTTTTAACTATTTCAATATTATACTACATGTAAACAGAAATTCATAAACAGTATAGTTTCAAATTAAATAGAATAGAAGAAAAATCACGCACAGTCACAAACATACACATAACACGCCACCACAGACAAGCCCATTGCATATTAAGTCAAATTAGGGATAAATGTAACGATCTGAGTAATAATTTATATATATAGAGTATCTTACCCGAGTGTATTTTGATATCAAATATATCACCACGAGTTGATAAAGTAACAAATGTCCGAGGCTTGACGATATGTTTACTTTGATCAACGAGTGTTGATATATTTGATATCAGAAGACACGAGGGTGAGATTATATTTATCATTAAAAATCACTCTTCATTAGCTTTCAATGAAAAATGTTCATCTCTGAACACAGTACTGCCATTGAACTCGCATTGTAGCGATGTCATAGCAATGTGACGTCATCAAGTTCATGACGTCATAACATTGTCAGGGCATTGTGCAAAATTTACTCTCAAAACGATATGTCCTAGGAGATTTCGTCTGATCTCACACAAGCAATATCTCCTGTGGAACACAGTTTTGGATGATAAAAAACTTAATAGAACTATGACACTAGACTATGACATAGATGAAGGCTAAAGACCTTTGATACTAAAAATTTAGTCTGTTATCAGTGAATCAAGATTACATCACACAGATTAGATACAACACTGAATAATTGCATTAGGTATTTGATGGCACAGATATGTCATGTTAGATATAATAATGAGTAGTATTTCGTTCCGTTAATGATTTGATGACTTCTCCAAATTTAAATGTCATTTCTTGAATTGAGAATTAATATTGATATCCACCTCTTAACACTATTTCATACACTTTCAACTTGTTAAATGTCTTATAGGAAAAGGTTTGCATAACTATGTCGTTTGGTGGAAAAAGGTGATTTGTGTGAAATATTGTGTGCAAGTTATATGCGGGAGTTAAATTTGCAAAAAGATGAAATATATAGCAGAACACTTTACAGTAAATGAGGAGTCAGGAAATAATACAACAAAACCTGTTCTTGGAAACATGACATTCCATTTGAATGAAAGTGACTAAGAAATATATAAAACCAAACTATGACAGTAGTATGATAATTACACTAACCTCACCCATGTCCACAATCATATTATAACTAACACCATGTAATAGCACAAAGCAACGACTGTTGTTTCAGTGTCGTAGCTTTAGTCTGTATCAGTGTCCGTATCCTGCTCTAAGGCGTCAGGAAGGGGGGAGGCATTCTCGTTTGTCAGCATCTGTCAGGAGTTCTTTGTAATAGTTGTGATACTCTCTGGGTATAATACCCGACCGACAGAGTGACATGAGATCTTTTTTCTTGGCTGAAGAAATTGCTTGTTTTCCCGAGTACCTTTGGGTCAGAGGTCCACAGATACTCTGAGGTCTTCCCCGGCGGCTACCTGTAGACACTTTCAGTTCTCTGAATGGCTCATTGCTGTGCTCAGTCTTGAAGAAGATGTTTTCTGGGTTGCCTTTAATGTAGCGCATCCAGCACATTGACAACCAGTTCACACGACCACCATCTGTATCAATTTTGGTGTTTTTCAGTCTACTATGGGCATATTTCTTAAAGTCCATCACATCGGTGAACTGTATTGGGACGACAATATAAGGGTCCTTTCTTCTGGCCATTCTTATAACAGTGTCCCACTGGCTTGGCACATAGATGCTAGTATTCTTTTTTGGCAAATTCAATGGTGGAATGTATTGCATCGCAGTCCATCTGTGTGTGGCCTGGCTCTAGAAATTTGTGGTCAGTTGTACTGATGTGTTCAATAGTGGTCACAGCATGTAATAGGGAGGCTGCGACATACTGATTTCTGTTCTGTCCTGAACAGGTATCTGAATACAGAACTACATGCTTGACGGTTGGTGGCAAAGCCTTCAGCTGAATTTGCAGACAAGATGCAACTTCACATGATCCCCTCTTGGCATCCACTTCCGACCATACAAAGCATGTGCCTCCTTTTGTGACTAAATCGTACACTGTAAAATTGTAACAGTTCTCTGTACATGTGGCATGTGTTCGGGCATGAGCTGTCTGTACACGTGGTATGTGTTCAGGCGTGAACTGTCTGTACATCTACATGTATTATGTGTTCAGGCGTGAACTGTCTGTACATGTAGTATGTGTTCAGGCGTGAACTGTCTGTACATCTATTATGTGTTCAGGCGTGAGCTGTCTGTACATGTAGTATGAATGAATGAATGAATGAATGAATTGTCTTTATTTCCTCCAATAATGTCGGAGAGTACAATGACTTATGACAAATATACAAAATACATGATTATGTACAAATCATATTACAATGGGAAAGAAAGTTAAGCATATGTATATATAATACACTGGGGCGTCGCTGAATGGAATACAAATCATAGGTAGATCCTGCTCTGTAGGTTCCACGAACTAATGTTCCTGGCTAAAATGTCAATGAACTGGGCCCACATGTGGATGTTCATGTTATCCACGATAGAGGTGATGCCGCCAAGTAGAGTGATAACTCTCGTGTCAACAGAGCTACCCTCCAGATTGATGAGTTGTCTGACATGTGCCATGTGTTCAGGCGTAGACTGTCTGCACATGTGGCATGTATTCAGGCGTCAGTTGTCTGTACATGTAGCATGTGTTTAGGCGTGAGCTGTCTCTACATGTAGTACATATATTTGGGTGTTTAGAGGTAGTACGTGTTCAAGCGTCAGCTGTCTGTTAGTGTGGCATGTGTTCAGGCGTGAACTGTCTGTACATGTGGCATGTGTTCGGGCGTGAACTGTTTGTACATGTGTCATGTGGTCAGGCGTGAACTGTCTGTACATGTAGTATGTGTTCAGGGGTGAACTGTCAGCACATGTAGTATGTATTCAGGCGTGAACTGACTGTACATGTGGTATGTGTTCAGGCGTCAACTGTCAGTACATGTGGTATGTGTTCAGGCGTCAACTGTCTGTACATGTGGTATATGTTCAGGCGTGAACTGTCTGTACATGTGGCATGTGTTCAGGCTTGAGCTGTCTGTACATGTGGTATGTGGTCAGGCGTGAACTGTCAGTACATGTAGTATGTGTTCAGGCGTGAACTGTCAGCATATGTAGTATGTGGTCAGGCATGAGCTGTCTGTACATGTGGCATGTGTTCAGGCGTGAGCAGTCTGTATATCTACTATGTGTTCAGGCGTGAACTGTCTGTACATGTAGTATGTGTTCAGGCGTGAACTGTCTGTACATCTATTATGTGTTCGGGTGTGAGCTGTCTGCACATGTGGCATGTATTCAGGCGTCAGTTGTCTGTACATGTAGTATGTGTTTAGGCGTGAGCTGTCTCTACATGTAGTACATATATTTGGGTGTTTAGAGGTAGTACGTGTTCAAGCTTCAGCTGTCTGTTAGTGTGGCATGTGTTCAGGCGTGAACTGTCTGTGCATGTAGTATGTGTTCGGGCGTGAACTGTCTGTACATGTAGTATGTGTTCAGGCATGAGCTGCCTGTACATGTGGCATGTGTTCAGGCGTCAGCTGTCTGTACATGTAGTATGTGTTCGGGCGTGAGCTGTCTGTTAGTGTGACATGTGTTCAGGCTTGAACTGTCTGTACATGTGGCATATGTTTGGTCGTGAACTGTCTGTACATGTGGCATGTGGTCAGGCGTGAACTGTCTGTGCATGTAGTATGTGTTCGGGCGTGAACTGTCTGTACATGTAGTATGTGTTCGGGCGTGAGCTGTCTGTACATGTGGCATGTATTCAGGGGTGAACTGTCAGCACATGTAGTATGTGTTCGGGCGTGAACTGTCTGTTCATGTGGTATGTGTTCAGGCGTGAGCTGTCTGTACATGTGGTATGTGTTCAGGCGTGAGCTGTCTGTACATGTGGCATGTGTTCAGGCTTGAGCTGTCTGTACATGTGGTATGTGGTCAGGCGTGAACTGTCAGTACATGTAGTATGTGTTCAGGCGTGAACTGTCAGCATATCTACTATGTGTTCAGGCGTGAACTGTCTGTACATGTAGTATGTGTTCAGGCGTGAACTGTCTGTACATCTATTATGTGTTCGGGTGTGAGCTGTCTGCACATGTGGCATGTATTCAGGCGTCAGTTGTCTGTACATGTAGTATGTGTTTAGGCGTGAGCTGTCTCTACATGTAGTACATATATTTGGGTGTTTAGAGGTAGTACGTGTTCAAGCTTCAGCTGTCTGTTAGTGTGGCATGTGTTCAGGCGTGAACTGTCTGTGCATGTAGTATGTGTTCGGGCGTGAACTGTCTGTACATGTAGTATGTGTTCAGGCATGAGCTGCCTGTACATGTGGCATGTGTTCAGGCGTCAGCTGTCTGTACATGTAGTATGTGTTCGGGCGTGAGCTGTCTGTTAGTGTGACATGTGTTCAGGCTTGAACTGTCTGTACATGTGGCATATGTTTGGTCGTGAACTGTCTGTACATGTGGCATGTGGTCAGGCGTGAACTGTCTGTGCATGTAGTATGTGTTCGGGCGTGAACTGTCTGTACATGTAGTATGTGTTCGGGCGTGAGCTGTCTGTACATGTGGCATGTGTTCAGGGGTGAACTGTCAGCACATGTAGTATGTGTTCGGGCGTGAACTGTCTGTTCATGTGGTATGTGTTCAGGCGTGAGCTGTCTGTACATGTGGTATGTGTTCAGGCGTGAGCTGTCTGTACATGCAGTATGTGTTCAGGCGTGAACTGACTGTACATGTGGTATGTGTTCAGGCTTGAGCTGTCTGTACATGTGGTATGTGTTCATGCGTCAACTGTCAGTACATGTGGTATGTGTTCGGGCGTCAACTGTCTGTAAATGTTGTATGTGTTCAGGCGTCAGCTGTCTGTAAATGTGGTATGTGTAGAGGCGTGAGCTCTCTGTACATGTGCTATGTGTTCAGGCGTGTGTTGTCTGTACATCTAGTATGTATTCAGACGTCAGCTGTTTGGACATCTAGTATGTGCTTAGTCGTGAGCTGTCTGTATATGTAGTATGTGTTCAGGCGTGAGCTGTCTGTACATGTAGTATATATTCGGGTGTTTAGTTGCAGTATGTGTTCGGGCGTGTATGCTCGGGTTTTGTACATGAATAATGTATGTATTTGGGCGCGTACATGTTGTATGTGTTCAGGCGTGTAAATGTAGTATGTGTTCAGGTGTGTACATAAAGTGTGCATTCAGGTGTGAGCTGTCCCTACTTATAGTATGTTCTCGGGCGTGTACATGTAGCATGTGTTCGGGCGTGTACATGTGGTATGTGTTCTGGTGTGTTTATGTAGTATTTATTCAGGCGTGAGCTGTCTGTATGTGTGGTATGTTTTCGAGCGTTTACATGTAGTATGTGTTCAGGTGTGTACATGTGGTATGTGTTCTGGCGTGTACATGTTGTATGTGTTCTGGCGTGTACACGTATGTGTTCTGGCGGGGTTTTATAGTATTTGTTCAGGCGTGAGCTGTCTGTATGTGTGGTATGTTTTCGAGCGTGTACATGTAGTATGTGCTCGGGCATGGACATGTAGTACGTGTTCGGTGTGTACATGAAGTATATGTTCGGGCGTGTGCATGTAGTATGTGTTCGGGCGTGGATATAAAGCATGTGTTCGGGCGTACATGTATTACGTGTTTGGGCGTGGACATGTAGTATGTTCTCGGACGTGGACATGAAGTATGTGTTCAGGCGTGTACATGAAGTATATCTTCGGGCGTGTACATGTGGTAATTGTTCGGGCGTGGAAATGAAGTATGTGTTCAGGCGTGAACATGAAGTATATGTTCGGGCGTGTACATGAAGTATGTGTTCTGGCGTGTACATGAAGTATGTGTTTTGGCGTGAACATGAAGTATGTGTTCTGGCGTGACCTGGCCCTACATGTAGTTTGAATAAATGAATGTCGTATGAACACTTACTACATGTACACGCCCGAATACATACTACATGTACACGCCCGAATACATACTTAATGTGGAGACAGTCCTAATTTGACAAGATACTAGATGTACAGACAGCTCACTCCTTAGTAACGGGACATGGTCATATTCGTATTGCAGGGGATAAAGAAAATCATTTATGTGAAAAATATTAAATTCCCGTGTGAAGCCGAGTTGGTGTCGTGACTGTAACTCGGGCTAGAACTGGAGTTCCGTTAGGGAGCTGCTGGTAACGTGCTTAATGAATATAATTGCAAGATATGAAAGACAATTCAAAGGCTTTCTGGAAAACTGCCTTATTTCGAATTTTAGTAATAAATAGCACGCGAGTCATAAAGGGTTGGCTTTAAGTGCGAGGCTTGAACATCAAAGCGGTTTGCCGTGGCTGTGTGCAAACAGCTCGCGATAATTCCTCGCGATATCGTCATCTACAGTCGGCTTATTTGAACGTTAAGCAACGATCTCCGCAAATTGTGCTGCGAGCGAATCCCTCTAGCCCTCTCTTAAATATATATGGTAATAGTTGCAACCAATACATATTTCTTATACCTTAAGTCAATTGCAGTAGTAATTAACAATGCCTTCTTCATAGCCGACACAGAAGACAAGTGATGCGGGGCTGGAGGCGGGGACGGCAATAATCCCGACTACATCGCATGATGTGAGTGTTACAACTTTCTCAACTTAATCACAGGAATGTATTGTCTCACAAAAGGCATTCCTCAACTGCTTTTGGGAAGTTTAACGACAAAAACCCTTGATGAATTAGTAATGGGTCTGTCGAATTTCCTAAGTATCTCTGTATCAAAACTGATATCACTTTGATCATGCCTGAGGGGAGAATCGACTCTTGACCTGTCTAACATACATGTCACCCGGAGGAATAATTAAACGTAGTTTACGCCGTTCCCAGTATGAGACATATTGAAGACGCGTCTTCACCCAAACCAAGCCTCGTATCGGTGACCACTCATCACATGAACATCGACAGGTTGTGATAGGATGCATCTGGATACAGGGTGTAGGAGACTGTTCAGTGACTTTGGCTTATTGGTAGGAACCCTTGTGTGAGCCACTGGAGGTGTGCCGAACCTGAACCAGCATATGAAGAGAAAGACAAGGAGAGTCGGGTCTGCCCTCTGTAATCAACCACTCTACTGTGACGGGAAAGCAACCACAAACACAGACGCTACGACACAAATTTTGAGATCAATTTTAGAGCTAGGCACTCAACATTATAGTACCCGTTTTAAAGTGTGCGACTATGGTGTGGGCCATCTAGCACTGTCTCAATAATGACCAAGTGTACGCGACGACGGAGAAAGGACTGCCAGTGGTTTAATGACAGGCGACAAGTGGTCTCGACTGATATTGCCGAGAGGTAATTGTTAGGAAAAGTCTCACTTTGGGTCAAAACCTGACAAATACAAGAAAGACTCTTGGGGAGCGTTTCCAATCGAAATTTGATTACAAGCAAATCTTATGTCTATATTACGAAGCGACACTCTGGCAACATGGCCGAGTAATTTACACAAACACTCGGAAAGAATATGGCCTTCGAATTCCAAAGGTTTCTTAAATTGGAAATATTTCTTTGTTTTTGCACATTGGATTTCTGCGTCCGAAGACAACAAGTAGAATTTAGTTTGAATATATGTATATTGGATGTAGACTTGCGGCCTGAGGCAGCGTAGCCTCACATATGTGATACATATACATGAGTACAAGAAAATGCGACAAGTGTGGTTCATCTTACTTGTGTTAATATTCAACGAAATATCGGAGTGTAAGAAGGGCAGACACAAGGGACGAATGAAAGGAATTCAGTGGTGGTAAGTGAACTTTACACATCCGATAATTCACAGTGCACACACGTGTTTAACACTGCATTGATTGAAACACATTATTCAAAATATGCTGTTATTTGGTTGAAAAGAAGTATAGAAATTTTTGTGTAACATCAGCAGGTAAGAAATGATCTATACGTTTATTTTAGTCAGCGTTTTTTAATTGTACCAACGACAAACATTTTATTTGTTGCTTGATCCGTATTCTATCATCGTTGTAGTTTTGGAATTACATTTGAAGATTTGTATGTCTTATCAGTCGATGTATATATC
This sequence comes from Haliotis rubra, assembly GCF_003918875.1. Classification (NCBI taxonomy): domain Eukaryota; kingdom Metazoa; phylum Mollusca; class Gastropoda; order Lepetellida; family Haliotidae; genus Haliotis; species Haliotis rubra. The sequence continues at coordinate 203,954 of NW_025765238.1, read as the reverse complement.
ATACACAAATGATGAATAATAAAATTCTTCTGACTTGAGAAAAATGAAAACATTCTAAATATGTGTTTGCGACGCAGCTCAGAGAGCAAGTTGTTTAATATGGTCCCTATAAAATCTCAATTCACTTATTGCCAATTATCCCGGCTTTCAAGTATTCAACCATCCGTGACTATTTTCATAAAATCTACATTTTACCTACCCTTTGATCTTTTCAGGGCTGCTGTAATTGACGCATTAAAGTCTTGTCCCTTTCACTTTGGCTTCTGTTAAATTCGCCTGTGCAAAGAACGAAGAAAATTTTCACATTACCTGGAATAGATTTAATTTACAAACGTAAATGGATTATATAGTCCTTTTGAACTTAGCATTTTAACATTTGATTGAAAAAACAACACTTCGTTTATGGGAATAAATGGAATTGTCGGTCGTAATCATAACCTTGTTCATGCGTTATGAACGTAGCTAGACATGAGATAGTTGATGTGATACTTACCGTGAATATATGTTGACATGTTTAGTAATTTCATATAGTGATATTGATTTAAAAACCTAATCGATATATGCATTTCGCATAGCATTACCGGTGTACTGGCTCACACTGTAACATCCAGGAAGCATCCCTATCTACAAATTATCTCTCCATCACTATGTAGGCATACATTGGCAAGAAACAGGTATTACGCATAGTGCATTTCTAAAATTTTCACGTCACTTTGTACCGTTTTGAGGTGAATTCGTTCGCACTGTTATGCAATTGTACTATTCAGTGGTATAAAGGTATTACATGTAAGTTGTATACATTATATAGGGTATGAAGGGATCATATGCTGGTTGTATTCCAAAATGGATTTTCCTACACGCACTTACAATAGTAACATATTTCCTAGGCAAGCAATCACACATTGAGAGCATTGAACATAAAAAACAAGATAGTTGTTATGTTACACTATATTCACTGCCTCCCAAAGTAAATGACAGTGAGACTGACACGGATGTATTGATGGAGATATATGGCCACACACCAACTTATTGTTTCATATGACTACAGGTCACTGGCGAAGCTCGGAGAACGATCAAATGATTTGCGGTCATCTGTAACAAGGTTATACAACAACCCAAGTCTCCTGCCCCTCAACAAACGACAGCGTCGTCTTGTGACCCGCAACCCGGGGGCCATCATGGCTGTTGTAAAGGGGGCCAAACTCGCCATCAAGGAATGCCAGTACCAATTCAGAAATAGAAGATGGAACTGCCCAACATTTGCAGATGGACATGGTGGTTCAATATTTGGAAAAATCCTCCAAAAAGGTAAGTAATTATGTTCAGGGGCTTGTTTCTCTTCACACTGGATGGAGCATTGGTGCTTTGCTGTGGATGCCAATACTCATAGCGCACAGGAAATCGGTGAAAGTTATACTCAGTAGAGTACCATTTGCCTTAGGTGCATGCACCTGTTTTATTACGACTTAAACTTTCTGTTCTTTCATATACGCTGATCTGTTATCATAAAGGGAACTCCAGAACGTTTAACATGTGTGATGAGCGAGATTACAGGGAGATATGTCCATGATATGCAGTGGCACATACTTACATACTCATGTTCTGGTAATATACATGCAAGACTAGCTTGACCTGCATGCAGATGATATTAATATTATGGTAATCAAACATTCGTTGACGACCAACACGGCCTCACTCCAGTTTCTTGATGTATAAGTTTAAGTCTAACATAATATGGCTCCACTTGTGGCAACACACATTGATATAGTTACACCCACGAGTATAACAGGTAGTTAACATTGATTTAGCGAAAATACTGAATCTGGTAGTTTGACAGTCTCCCACGTTGGTTGAGCAGGTGCCTTTTGTTGAATACATAACTGATACATACACCACTACCGGTATAGTGATATACGTATGTACAGATACTGGTTGTGTTGTTCGTTACTTCCGAAGTAATATTATATTAGCCATTTAACCACTTACTGCTTCTTTTACACTGAGGTGCAGTCGACGACATCCTCGTATTATGTATATCGTATCTAGTGGTTTAAAAAAAACCGTGGGTACAGTCAAATCTTCCTACTATATAACATATAATTATTCTAAAACCTTCTGTACTCTTTTGAACGTCTGTAGTGTGTTTTACTCTTTCCTGTAAATATCATTACAGGCTAAAAGGTCATGTTGTCACTCCGAGACATATCAAAGGCTGTAGAACTTAAAATATAAAGGATATTATCAATACCAATTTTTTTGTTTAGCGTATATTAATTTTGACTTTACGGACATGACCACCCTGTACCCAGAGAGGAAATAATATCTGCAACATAAAGGAGATTTCAGTATGCCATTTAATTGTTATAAAATTATATTTTGTTTTCGATGCTTGTCGCACATTGTCGAATGCGACAACAGGTTCAGTGAAAGCATCGGAAACAAAACAACACATGTGTTGGAAAGACTTATATTTTAAAATTACATAAAGGATGTAGGTACATGCACATTATCACGTGGAGCTGATATATATCGGTGTATGTAACGCTGCAGTCTCATATGGCACATAACAGATGTGCTGGAATGGAATACTACTGGCACTATGGTTAACGTCATTCCGCGTATGAAAGAGGTGCCTCTCTTTAGTCAGTTTAAGATGTAGAAGTCCGTCGATTAACGCGAACACTACCTCCGCTACTATGTTCTATCATTTGTTGCTTGACAATACTCACTCCTGAATTAAAGCAGTGCTTCGTTTTGTTTAGAGTTGATTAAGTTTGGGTGTTAGTCACGTCCTTTTGTTTTGGATATTGAGTATAGTGGGTATTATTTACTGGAAAAAGGTTGCTTGTACGGGGTGTTGGCCGATGGCAAGGCGGGAGACAGACAGTGTGAGTAAACATTGCAGGGAGAGCCAGACTGTAATCCCCGTCAAACATACAGATCGCATGCATTCCCCTCACACAGGGACAGTTCGGTAGGGAGGGGCGGCAGTAATTGATACAGCATTTACTCAGTGCAAATCATGCCCACGATCCGATGGACTCTGAAGAAACGAAAGTAACAGCTAGTTTTCTTCATACCCGACATCACGACAACCTATTGTTTGATTGAGTTCACCCGGTGGGTTCAATTTTGTTGAATAAATTTTCTTTACAGAATTCCTATTTGGCTGTAGGTGTAGGACCACAGAGAATTTCATATGTAAAACCTGACAAACGATTCATCACACAGAAAAAGTCTAACTTCCAAATACAAATATATATTTTCGACACAGACGCAAGATCCCCCATATACGAGCAAACGATTCCAGACAGAAGATTCCGAAACACATCTGTCTTGATCAACTTCCTGTAATATTGAAAGGCCGCCTTTAACCATGATGTTTAATATATAACACTTACGTCCCGCATGTTGCAGCTGCTGGAGGGTACAGATTTAGAGATGTTCAACATCGCATTAAAATATGTGAAGGCTCTCTTCTATCAATCAGTGTTCGTGTACATGCGTGTTCATAAATGATGAATATCAAACGCAGTGTGTATGCAACTTGTAAATAGATGATTTCACGTTTGTACTAATTTCTAAAGGACAAATACAAGGTATGCATAAGACTAGTTATTTTGATTACAGTCATTGAATTAGTTTGTATCGGAAATCCAAATAAAAAGACTTTCAAATTATTCCTATAATTTATATTGATGTCTGTCCTTTTCCAATGTTAACAGTGGTTGTTATCAGGTGTCCAACAGTGTTAGTACCTTCTTCACAGGCGCATTTCACATCGCATTTAAAGGAATCGTGATTTGTGTGCAGCTGAGCTGACAGGTGAGAATCGATCTAATAGGTACAAATCTTTCATTCACATGACACACATGGACAAGCAGTGGTCCATGAAGACAAATATTCGCTCGAAATGCCTCAGGAAGAAAATGTTAACAGTATTAAACAAAGATTCCTTTGCGCGATTTGGTGGGACAAAACACTTGTGCCCGAGGCACTTTGGGGGCAGTCCCAGACATCGGGCCCTGTTATAAATTAGTCGCTGTAGTTTTTTTAAATAAACTTGATTCTGACAATTGGTCCTGAAGCTCAGTATGGATCTGTAGGAATATATTTCTTTGAGAGGCATTTTAGGAGTTGTGAAAATGTAGGTTCTATGGATAGTTTCTTGCAATACAGAAGTTGAATATCCAAGGAATATATGTTATTGACTACTTCAATGAATAGAGAGTAACTTGTTGTTTGATTAACTCTATAGCCACTATCCCAGTAAGGTCTTGTTTGTTTAGACTGTTATAGATGCAGTGTAAGTACTTACAAGTGGTTATAACAATATTGTGGACACGCAGCCGGCACCGACATATATCTGCTTACTTACAGAATCTAGCCTACTGTCGACGAGGTTCGCCACTTTGTGTTCAGGCCTATTGTGCGAATATGCAATAGTTTGTCCTAAATGCTACTAAATGATATTTTGTTTTCGAATCCTCCACTGTTACCACCCTCCTGGTTCTGCCGAAACTAACACGCAAGCATGAATCAAAGTGGCACCTGTTTTATAAATGTTATTCTTTTCGTTGTTCACTATACTTACTGTTGTCCAGAGCATTGTGCCCGACATGCTACTGCATAGATATTCAAGCATAAACAATTACACCATTCTTGCACTGTCTATAGCTTGATATTTGATGCCTACAAAAATGCAGAAAACTTGCTTAAACTGTTGACAAAAAGGCAACATTAGTAATATGTGCTCCCGCTTTGATATTTATAAAATGTATTCAATTAAGAAAATGTCATAAATGTTTTGCACTCTTAATATTTAGATGTCTGACGTTGATATATGTCTAAATGGAGCGTTCGAGAGTGAGTTATTCCACCGTCTCAAATTCTCGCAAGGTACGGGATATTACAATAATATGTAATGAAACTGCAGTAAAATATTTGCAATTGGTACAGTGCAGTCTCATACGAAACCTCCATGTACGTATACAGTGTCCCGTATATCTGTGTACAGTGATTATAAGTAGTATCAATACTGGCATTCCTGACAGTCGCTCTCTGTACGGGCATAATTTGTTGTCACTGACCGGAGTGCTGGCTTTCCTGACAGTCTGTGTACGGTGAGGTGAGGTGAAATTGGGTTTAACGTCGTGCTTGAGAATATTTCGCTCATATGACGACCTGCATGCGTGTGTATGTGTATGTGCGGCTGCTTGTACTAGCCCAGACTTAAGCTGGTTTTATAGTTCTAGCCCACTGAGAAACCATGCCGCAGTGAAGCATGAATACCTCACTCAGACACATTGTATTGCCGAGCGCCAGGCAGGGACCAGCAAGTACCATATTTAAACGTCTTTTGGTATGACGCGGTCGGGGATCGAACCCGCGACCTTCTGCTCTCCGGGCGGACGTTCTAACCACTACACCACGGAGGCGGTCTCTGTGTACGGTAATTAGTGTGTCACTGACCGTACTGCTGGCATTCCTGACAGTCGCTCTGTGTACGGGGATAATTGGTTTGTCACTGTCCGTAGTACTGGCATTCCTGACAGTCGCTCTGTGTACGGGGATAATTGGTGTGTCACTGACCGTAGTACTGGCATTCCTGACAGTCGCTCTGTGTACGGGGATAATTGGTTTGTCACTGTCCGTAGTACTGGCATTCCTGACAGTCGCTCTGTGTACGGGGATAATTGGTGTGTCACTGACCGTAGTACTGGCATTCCTGACAGTCGCTCTGTGTAAGGGGATAACCAGTGTGTCACTGACCGTAGTACTGGCATTTCTGACAGTCGCTCTGTGTACGGGGATAATTGGTGTGTTACTGACCGTAGTACTGGCATTCCTGACAGTCGCTCTGTGTATGGGGATAATTGGTTTGTCACTGTCCGTAGTACTGGCATTCCTGACAGTCGCTCTGTGTACGGGGATAATTGGTGTGTCACTGACCGTAGTACTGGCATTCCTGACAGTCGCTCTGAGTACGGGGATAATTGGTGTGTCACTGACCGTAGTACTGGCATTCCTGACAGCCGCTCTGTGTACGGGGATAATTGGTTTGTCACTGACCGCAGTACTGGCATTCCTGACAGTCGCTCTGTGTACGGGGATAATTGGTGTGTCACTGACCGTAGTACTGGCATTCCTGACAGTCGCTCTGTGTACGGGGATAATTAGTGTGTCACTGACCGTAGTACTGGCAATCCTGACAGTCGCTCTGTGTACGGGGATAACCAGTGTGTCACTGTCCGCAGAACTGGCATTCCTGACAGTCGCTCTGTGTACGGGGATAATTAGTGTGTCACTGACCGTAGTAATGGCATTCCTGACAGTCGCTCTGTGTACGGGGATAATTAGTGTGTCACTGACCGTAGTACTGGCATTCCTGACGGTGTCCTCCGATTTGTAAGAACTCCCAGTTGTGAGACTCATTAATTAATTGTTCAGTGCACATAGGTGGTGTTTCCACATCCCTACAATGAAAGTGGGATCAGCCCAACCCAGTACCCACAGGAGGCATAGTTCATTGATGAATTGATTAATGAAATAGATTATCAAAGATTATATTTACACAGAAGAAATAGTTCATTGAATATTTTATTTATTCAGAAGAATATGTAATTATGATAACACATTTTTATTGACTATTATGAAGTTTGAAAGTCATTTGGTTTAAACATATTTTATTATTATTTATGAAAATGAATTGGTATTTGTGAAGTATTACTGCTTATGTTAACACCGCTCCCATGCAACATAAAATATAAAATGAAATGGAGGATGTGACGTCATCGATATTGACTATTGCATAAATATATTTTTAAGTACATATAAATATATACAGATTACATCAAATACAACTATTCTCTAAGTAGTCATCATTAGAGACTTACAGTTGTGTGTGTCTAACAAGCTATTGTAGGAATATAAATCAATCACGAGAAGGTTCAGTAATTCCCTGTGAAAATTTTTTAAGGTTGTGTCTTGATGATATAATCGTCGACAGTTCAACTATTTTCTAGTTTACACAAGGAGTAAATTCTTTGTTTCCGTTAAAAAAATTATCCAGGTTATAACGGGTAGTTGATATCCACAAGAGCAACATGCACTGTCTATTAAATGTCTGTTATACTTATCGGCATTTGGGTCGCTAGATCCGAGGCAGCAATGAACGATTTGACAAAAACAAGAGCCATAATTAAGATCAATATAAATCTTGTTTTCGGTTTTTGTAATTAGGTTTTAAGATTCTTTGAGACTGCATGACTCTTTGGAATTTGGTAGGGCATTCCATAAATTTATTGTGTCGGGTAGAAAGGGTTTGGCATACGGAGCATTTCGACTGTAAATTTCAGAGTTTTTTCAGAGTTATTTCTTAAACTATAGCTTGTAGTTTCGGAGACGGAGTAAATCTGAGTAGGTAAATTAATTTCTCTTTGATCACGAAGTTACCTACACAAAGTGTTTAATTATTAAAGACATTTACCTGAGTATGTTAATCAATTTATCTTATAAAGTTTCATTAAGTTACCTCCACAAGATTCAGTTACATAGCAAATCAGTAATTAGCTAGGGTGAATCCATTCTATCAGACAGGGGAGTATGGTGTGTTTTCGTTGTTAATTACCTACTCCACTGTCTCATAACTGGGAGTCTCATAACTGGGAGTTCTCACAAATGGGAGTAGACCTTCCTGACAGTCGCTCTGTGTACGGGGATAATTTGTACGTGACTGACCGTACTGCTGACATTCCAGGCAGTTGCTCTGTGTACGATGATAATTAGTCCATATCCTTATAGTAATATTTGCAACAGTGACAATAGTTCTACCTACGATGATGATCAATATATTCCGGATATACCAATGCGCATGTTTCCGGAGGTACAGTCATTGTGTGACGATCATGAGTAGATTATGATACTTGAGCCCAGGAAATGAGCTACTGCCTGACTACCTGTACCCCGGCCTCGGGGACTAACTTCCAACTCTGTCAGTTCAAATGAAGTATCAATGCACTTATTTAACTTAACAGCTGCAACCACATCGCAAGTGAAATGTAATTTTAGAACGAACATAAACATGACTGTAATCACTATTGAGTGAAGACCTCCAAGATACTCCTAAATGCACTCTACTGAAGGTGACCATTTTCCCAGGATGTCACGCCAATAAAATAACACTTAAGTACGGGAGAAGGTTGAAAAACGACTACCAGTTAGCTCTGTAAAGTCTATTAGTTTGTGTGGGTTATCGATTGAAGCTGGTGTACAGACTGGGCAGGATATTGTTGTCGCTATGACTAACTTAATTAATTTCACTGACATAATATCCATCATTTTCACAACTATCTTCATTTGAATAACAGTCCATACCTTAACGCCCAGTTTTCGAAAACCGACAAGTCAGATGTTCGTCCTCAGTAGGCGGGGCTGTAGTTTGTACACGCCTACGTTTGGTCTGGCGTGAGCCAGCGAGGTGCTATTGCGTTTTCACCTTTACGCACACACAATAGATTTACCTCCGGTGTTCCTTAGCATGCCATCAGCTCCATTTATACAGCAGGATCGATACATACACTACACACGCACGCACACGCACGCACACGCACGCACACGCACACACATACACACACCTTCGGGCAAAGGATTTGCTTAGTCTAAATGTTAGATAGGCGGATCCTCCCATCTTGTCCTGAAAGTTTATTAAACGACCATTGAAACGCTCGTGAAAACGGGGAAAAATGAACTGTGCACCGCCCCCCCCCTCCCCTTTCTCAAAAAGCTGTATCCGCGGTTGTGTAACGTACACACCCAAGTCATTGTGCCATGGAATGTATCTATAGTCACCTGGTTTGGATGGTGCCATGGAATGTATCTAACTAACATACCTGTATATCACGTATATTCCATCATCAAAGCCCGCTTGTAACATTTTTGATACAGGCCACGTAATATATAGTGTTGGCGCGTAAGCGTATAATGTATCCATATGTGAAAACGAGGACTATGCAATGTTTAGGTTTTAAATGGAGCTGTTTTGTGGACATAAAGTTTTGTCTGAGTTTAGTTTTACGCCGCTTTTAGCAATATTCCAGCAACATCACAGCGGGGGACACCAGAAATGGGCTTCACACATTGTGCCCATGTGGGGATTCGAACCCGGGTCTTCGGCGTGACGAGCCAACGCTTTAACCACTAGGCTACCCCAACGCCCCTTCATAGACGCGAACAGCTGCAGACGCATATAAATACTAAGAAAAAATTTGTCTTAAAATCTTCATCTGCATATTTAATATCAATATAATTTAATGTCAAAACTCCCGTTTCAGACCAGTATGAACAGTAAGAAACGGGTTAGCCATCATTATCGATCGTGGGGACAGGCACCCCAGGCTCAGTGTGCGAGAAACCACCCAAAGAAAAAAGAGACCATGAGTTTGGTGTACTTAACATGACACAGATATACCCAATGTGACAGTCCGTTAAGGCCACTCTGTAGCTTGCCACATACCTGCGTCACATGGCACCATCCAAAGCAGGTGTCTGTAGATACATACCATGGCACCATCCAAACCAGGTGACTATAGATACATTCCATGGCAACATCCAAACCAGGTGACTGTAGATACATTCCATGGCACCATCCAAACAAGGTGACTATAGATACATTCCATGGCAACATCCAAACCAGGTGTCTGTAGATACATTCCATGGTACCATCCAAACCAGGTGACTATAGATACATTCCATGGCACCATCCAAACCAGGTGACTATAGATACATTCCATGGCACCATCCAAACCAGGTGACTGTAGATACATTCCATGGCACCATCCAAAACAGGTGTCTGTAGATACATCCCATGGCACCATCCATACCAGGTGACTATAGATACATCCCATGGCACCATCCAAACCAGGTGACTATAGATACATTCCATGGTACCATCCAAACCAGGTGACTATAGATACATTCCATGGCACCATCCAAACCAGGTGTCTGTAGATACATTCCATGGCACCATCCAAACCAGGTGACTATAGATACATCCCATGGCACCATCCATACCAGGTGACTATAGATACATTCCATGGTACCATCCAAACCAGGTGACTATAGATACATTCCAAGGCACCATCCAAACCAGGTGACTGTAGATACATTCCATGGTACCATCCAAACCAGGTGACTGTAGATACATTCCATGGCACCATCCAAACCAGGTGACTGTAGATACATTCCATGGCACCATCCAAACCAGGTGTCTGTAGATACATTCCATGGTACCATCCAAACCAGGTGACTATAGATACATTCCATGGCACCATCCAAACCAGGTGACTGTAGATACATTCCATGGCACCATCCAAACCAGGTGTCTGTAGATACATTCCATGGTACCATCCACACCAGGTGACTATAGATACATTCCATGGCACCATCCAAACCAGGTGGCTATATATACATTCCATGGCACCATCCAAACCAGGTGACTGTAGATACATTCCATGGTACCATCCACACCAGGTGACTATAGATACATTCCATGGCACCATCCAAACCAGGTGGCTATAGAAACATTCCATGGCACCATCCAAACCAGGTGTCTGTAGATACATTCCATGGCACCATCCAAACCAGGTGACTGTAGATACATTCCATGGCAGCATCCAAACCAGGTGACTGTAGATACATTCCATGGCACCATCCAAACCAGGTGACTATAGATACATTCCATGGCACCATCCAAACCAGGTGTCTGTAGATACATTCCATGGCACCATCCAAACCAGGTGACTATAGATACATTCCATGGCACAATCCAAACCAGGTGTCTGTAGATACATTCCATGGCACCATCCAAACCAGGTGACTGTAGATACATTCCATGGCACCATCCAAACCAGGTGACTGTAGATACATCCCATGGCACCATCCAAACCAGGTGTCTGTAGATACATTCCATGGCACCGTCCAAACCAGGTGACTGTAGATACATTCCATGGTACCATCCATACCAGGTGACTATAGATACATTCCATGGTACAATCCACACCAGGTGACTATAGATACATTCCATGGCAGCATCCAAACCAGGTGACTGTAGATACATTCCATGGCACCATCCAAACCAGGTGACTGTAGATACATTCCATGGCACCATCCAAACCAGGTGACTGTAGATACATTCCATGGCACCATCCAAACCAGGTGACTGTAGATACATTCCATGGCACCATCCAAACCAGGTGACTGTAGATACATTCCATGGCACCATCCAAACCAGGTGACTGTAGATACATCCCATGGCACCATCCAAACCAGGTGACTATAGATACATTCCATGGCACCATCCAAACCAGGTGACTGTAGATACATTCCATGGCAGCATCCAAACCAGGTGACTATAGATACATTCCATGGTACCATCCAAACCAGGTGTCTGTAGATACATTCCATGGTACCATCCAAACCAGGTGACTATAGATACATTCCATGGCAGCATCCAAACCAGGTGTCTGTAGATACATTCCATGGCAGCTTCCAAACCAGGTGTCTGTAGATACATTCCATGGCACCATCCAAACCAGGTAACTATAGATACATTCCATGGCACCATCCAAACCAGGTGACTGTAGATACATTCCATTGTACCATCCAAACCAGGTGACTATAGATACATTCCATGGTACCATCCACACCAGGTGACTATAGATACATTCCATGGCACCATCCAAACCAGGTGACTGTAGATACATTCCATGGCACCATCCAAACCAGGTGACTGTAGATACATCCCATGGCACCATCCAAACCAGGTGTCTGTAGATACATTCCATGGCACCATCCAAACCAGGTGACTGTAGATACATTCCATGGCACCATCCAAACCAGGTGACTGTAGATACATTCCATGGTACCATCCAAACCAGGTGACTATAGATACATTCCATGGTACCATCCACACCAGGTGACTATAGATACATTCCATGGCACCATCCAAACCAGGTGACTGTAGATACATTCCATGGCACCATCCAAACCAGGTGACTGTAGATACATTCCATGGCACCATCCAAACCAGGTGTCTGTAGATACATTCCATGGCACCATCCAAACCAGGTGACTGTAGATACATTCCAATGCACCATCCAAACCAGGTGACTGTAGATACATTCCATGGTACCATCCAAACCAGGTGACTATAGATACATTCCATGGTACCATCCACACCAGGTGACTATAGATACATTCCATGGCACCATCCAAACCAGGTGACTGTAGATACATTCCATGGCACCATCCAAACCAGGTGACTGTAGATACATCCCATGGCACCATCCAAACCAGGTGTCTGTAGATACATTCCATGGCAGCATCCAAACCAGGTGACTGTAGATACATTCCATGGCACCATCCAAACCAGGTGACTGTAGATACATTCCATGGTACCATCCAAACCAGGTGACTATAGATACATGGTCCATCCACACCAGGTGACTACCATCCAAACCAGGTGACTGATACATTCCATGACCATACCATGACTGTAGATACCCATGGCACCATCCAAACCAGGTGACTGTAGATACATTCCATGGCACCATCCAAACCAGGTGACTGTAGATACATTCCATGGCACCATCCAAACCAGGTGACTGTAGATACATTCCATGGCACCATCCAAACCAGGTGACTGTAGATACATTCCATGGCACCATCCAAACCAGGTGACTGTAGATACATTCCATGGTACCATCCAAACCAGGTGACTATAGATACATTCCATGGTACCATCCAAACCAGGTGACTGTAGATACATTCCATGGCAGCATCCAAACCAGGTGACTGTAGATACATCCCATGGCACCATCCAAACCAGGTGTCTGTAGATACATTCCATGGCACCATCCAAACCAGGTGACTGTAGATACATTCCATGGCACCATCCAAACCAGGTGACTGTAGATACATTCCATGGTACCATCCAAACCAGGTGACTATAGATACATTCCATGGTACCATCCAAACCAGGTGACTGTAGATACATTCCATGGCATGGCACCATCCAAACCAGGTGACTGTAGATACATCCCATGGCACCATCCAAACCAGGTGACTGTAGATACATCCCATGGCACCATCCAAACCAGGTAACTGTAGATACATTCCATGGCACCATCCAAACCAGGTGACTGTAGATACATCCCATGGCACCATCCAAACCAGGTGACTGTAGATACATTCCATGGCAACATCCAAACCAGGTGACTGTAGATACATTCCATGGCACCATCCAAACCAGGTGACTGTAGATACATTCCATGGCACCATCCAAACCAGGTGACTGTAGATACATTCCATGGCACCATCCAAACCAGGTGACTGTAGATACATTCCATGGCACCATCCAAACCAGGTGACTGTAGATACATTCCATGGCACCATCCAAACCGGGTGACTATAGATACATTCCATGGCAGCATCCAAGCCAGGTGACTGTAGATACATTCCATGGCAGCATCCAAACCAGGTGACTATAGATACATTCCATGGCACCATCCAAACAAGGTGACTGTAGATACATTCCATGGCACCATCCAAACCAGGTGACTATAGATACATTCCATGGCACCATCCAAACCAGGTGTCTGTAGATACATTCCATGGCACCATCCAAACCAGGTGACTGTAGATACATTCCATGGCACCATCCAAACCAGGTGACTGTAGATACATCCCATGGCACCATCCAAACCAGGTGACTGTAGATACATCCCATGGCACCATCCAAACCAGGTGACTGTAGATACATTCCATGGCACCATCCAAACCAGGTGACTGTAGATACATCCCATGGCACCATCCAAACCAGGTGACTGTAGATACATTCCATGCCACCATCCAAACCAGGTGACTGTAGATACATTCCATGGCACCATCCAAACCAGGTGACTGTAGATACATTCCATGGCACCATCCAAACCAGGTGACTGTAGATACATTCCATGGCAGCATCCAAACCAGGTGACTGTAGATACATTCCATGGCACCATCCAAACCAGGTGACTGTAGATACATTCCATGGCACCATCCAAACCGGGTGACTATAGATACATTCCATGGCAGCATCCAAACCAGGTGACTGTAGATACATTCCATGGCAGCATCCAAACCAGGTGACTATAGATACATTCCATGGCAGCATCCAAACCAGGTGACTGTAGATACATTCCATGGCAGCATCCAAACCAGGTGACTATAGATACATTCCATGGTACCATCCAAACCAGGTGTCTGTAGATACATTCCATGGTACCATCCAAACCAGGTGACTATAGATACATTCCATGGCAGCATCCAAACCAGGTGTCTGTAGATACATTCCATGGCAGCTTCCAAACCAGGTGTCTGTAGATACATTCCATGGCACCATCCAAACCAGGTGACTATAGATACATTCCATGGCACCATCCAAACCAGGTGACTATAGATACATTCCATTGTACCATCCAAACCAGGTGACTATAGATACATTCCATGGTACCATCCACACCAGGTGACTATAGATACATTCCATGGCACCATCCAAACCAGGTGACTGTAGATACATTCCATGGCACCATCCAAACCAGGTGACTGTAGATACATCCCATGGCACCATCCAAACCAGGTGTCTGTAGATACATTCCATGGCACCATCCAAACCAGGTGACTGTAGATACATTCCATGGCACCATCCAAACCAGGTGACTGTAGATACATTCCATGGTACCATCCAAACCAGGTGACTATAGATACATTCCATGGTACCATCCACACCAGGTGACTATAGATACATTCCATGGCACCATCCAAACCAGGTGACTGTAGATACATTCCATGGCACCATCCAAACCAGGTGACTGTAGATACATTCCATGGCACCATCCAAACCAGGTGTCTGTAGATACATTCCATGGCACCATCCAAACCAGGTGACTGTAGATACATTCCAATGCACCATCCAAACCAGGTGACTGTAGATACATTCCATGGTACCATCCAAACCAGGTGACTATAGATACATTCCATGGTACCATCCACACCAGGTGACTATAGATACATTCCATGGCACCATCCAAACCAGGTGACTGTAGATACATTCCATGGCACCATCCAAACCAGGTGACTGTAGATACATCCCATGGCACCATCCAAACCAGGTGTCTGTAGATACATTCCATGGCAGCATCCAAACCAGGTGACTGTAGATACATTCCATGGCACCATCCAAACCAGGTGACTGTAGATACATTCCATGGTACCATCCAAACCAGGTGACTATAGATACATTCCATGGTACCATCCACACCAGGTGACTATAGATACATTCCATGGCACCATCCAAACAAGGTGACTGTAGATACATTCCATGGCACCATCCAAACCAGGTGACTGTAAATACATTCCATGGCACCATCCAAACCAGGTGTCTGTAGATACATTCCATGGCACCATCCAAACCAGGTGACTGTAGATACATTCCAATGCACCATCCAAACCAGGTGACTGTAGATACATTCCATGGTACCATCCAAACCAGGTGACTATAGATACATTCCATGGTACCATCCACACCAGGTGACTATAGATACATTCCATGGCACCATCCAAACCAGGTGACTGTAGATACATTCCATGGCAAACCCGGTGACCAAACCCGGTGACTATAGATACATTCCATGGCACCATCCAAACCAGGTGACTGTAGATACATCCCATGGCACCATCCAAACCAGGTGACTGTAGATACATTCCATGGCACCATCCAAACCAGGTGACTGTAGATACATTCCATGGCACCATCCAAACCAGGTGACTGTAGATACATCCCATGGCACCATCCAAACCAGGTGACTGTATATACATTCCATGGCACCATCCAAACCAGGTGACTGTAGATACATTCCATGGCACCATCCAAACCAGGTGACTGTAGATACATTCCATGGCACCATCCAAACCAGGTGACTGTAGATACATTCCATGGTACCATCCAAACCAGTTGACTGTAGATACATTCCATGGCAGCATCCAAACCAGGTGACTGTAGATACATCCCATGGCACCATCCAAACCAGGTGACTGTAGATACATCCCATGGCACCATCCAAACCAGGTGACTGTAGATACATCCCATGGCACCATCCAAACCAGGTGACTGTAGATACATTCCATGGCAGCATCCAAACCAGGTGACTGTAGATACATTCCATGGCACCATCCAAACCAGGTGACTGTAGATACATTCCATGGCACCATCCAAACCAGGTGACTGTAGATACATTCCATGGCACCACCCAAACCAGGTGACTGTAGATACATTCCATGGCACCATCCAAACCGGGTGACTATAGATACATTCCATGGCAGCATCCAAACCAGGTGACTGTAGATACATTCCATGGCACCATCCAAACCAGGTGACTATAGATACATTCCATGGCAGCATCCAAACCAGGTGACTGTAGATACATTCCATGGCAGCATCCACACCAGGTGACTATAGATACATTCCATGGCACCATCCAAACCAGGTGTCTGTAGATACATTCCATGGTACCATCCAAACCAGGTGACTATAGATACATTCCATGGCACCATCCAAACCAGGTGTCTGTAGATACATTCCATGGCAGCTTCCAAACCAGGTGTCTGTAGATACATTCCATGGCACCATCCAAACCAGGTGACTATAGATACATTCCATGGCAGCATCCAAACCAGGTGACTATAGATACATTCCATGGCACCATCCAAACCAGGTGACTGTAGATACATTCCATGGCACCATCCAAACCAGGTGTCTATAGATACATTCCATGGTACTATCCACACCAGGTGACTGTAGATACATTCCATGGCAGCATCCAAACCAGGTGACTGTAGATACATTCCATGGCACTATCCAAACCAGGTGACTATAGATACATTCCATGGCAGCATCCAAACCAGGTGACTATAGATACATTCCATGGTACCATCCAAACCAGGTGACTGAAGATACATTCCATGGCACCATCCAAACCAGGTG
This sequence comes from Haliotis rubra, assembly GCF_003918875.1. NCBI lineage: Eukaryota > Metazoa > Mollusca > Gastropoda > Lepetellida > Haliotidae > Haliotis > Haliotis rubra. Next base: position 186,874 of record NW_025765238.1, on the reverse strand, counting down.
ACTGTAGATACATTCCATGGCACCATCCAAACCAGGTGACTATAGATACATTCCATGGCAGCATCCAAACCAGGTGACTATAGATACATTCCATGGCACCATCCACACCAGGTGACTGTAGATACATTCCATGGCACCATCCAAACCAGGTGACTGTAGATACATTCCATGGCACCATCCACACCAGGTGTCTGTAGATACATTCCATGGCACCATCCACACCAGGTGACTGTAGATACATTCCATGGCACCATCCACACCAGGTGACTATAGATACATTCCATGGCAGCATCCAAACCAGGTGACTGTAGATACATTCCATGGCAGCATCCAAACCAGGTGACTATAGATACATTCCATGGCAGCATCCAAACCAGGTGACTGTAGATACATTCCATGGCACCATCCAAACCAGGTGACTGTAGATACATTCCATGGCAGCATCCAAACCAGGTGACTATAGATACATTCCATGGCAGCATCCAAACCAGGTGACTATAGATACATTCCATGGCAGCATCCAAACCAGGTGACTGTAGATACATTCCATGGCAGCATCCAAACCAGGTGACTATAGATACATTCCATGGCAGCATCCAAACCAGGTGACTGTAGATACATTCCATGGCAGCATCCAAACCAGGTGACTATAGATACATTCCATGGCAGCATCCAAACCAGGTGACTGTAGATACATTCCATGGCAGCATCCACACCAGGTGACTGTAGATACATTCCATGGCAGCATCCAAACTGGGTGACTGTAGATACATTCCATGGCAGCATCCACACCAGGTGACTGTAGATACATTCCATGGCAGCATCCAAACCAGGTGACTATAGATACATTCCATGGCAGCATCCAAACCAGGTGACTATAGATACATTCCATGGCAGCATCCAAACCAGGTGACTGTAGATACATTCCATGGCAGCATCCAAACCAGGTGACTATAGATACATTCCATGGCAGCATCCAAACCAGGTGACTGTAGATACATTCCATGGCAGCATCCAAACCAGGTGACTATAGATACATTCCATGGCAGCATCCAAAACCAGGTGATTCTGTAGATACATTCCATGGCAGCATCCACACCAGGTGACTGTAGATACATTCCATGGCAGCATCAAACTGGGTGACTGTAGATACATTCCATTGCAGCATCCACACCAGGTGACTGTAGATACATTCCATGGCAGCATCCAAACCAGGTGACTATAGATACATTCCATGGCAGCATCCAAACCAGGTGACTATAGATACATTCCATGGCAGCATCCAAACCAGGTGACTGTAGATACATTCCATGGTACCATCCAAACCAGGTGACTGTAGATACATTCCATGGCAGCATCCACACCAGGTGACTATAGATACATTCCATGGCAGCATCCACACCAGGTGACTGTAGATACATTCCATGGCAGCATCCACACCAGGTGACTGTAGATACATTCCATGGCACCATCCACACCAGGTGACTATAGATACATTCCATGGCACCATCCACACCAGGTGTCTGTAGATACATTCCATGGCACCATCCAAACCAGGTGACTATAGATACATTCCATGGCAGCATCCACACCAGGTGACTGTAGATACATTCCATGGCACCATCCACACCAGGTGACTGTAGATACATTCCATGGCAGCATCCAAACCAGGTGACTGTAGATACATTCCATGGCACCATCCAAACCAGGTGACTGTAGATACATTCCATGGCAGCATCCAAACCAGGTGACTATAGATACATTCCATGGCAGCATCCAAACCAGGTGACTATAGATACATTCCATGGCAGCATCCAAACCAGGTGACTGTAGATACATTCCATGGCAGCATCCAAACCAGGTGACTATAGATACATTCCATGGCAGCATCCAAACCAGGTGACTGTAGATACATTCCATGGCAGCATCCAAACCAGGTGACTATAGATACATTCCATGGCAGCATCCAAACCAGGTGACTATAGATACATTCCATGGCAGCATCCAAACCAGGTGACTGTAGATACATTCCATGGTACCATCCAAACCAGGTGACTGTAGATACATTCCATGGCAGCATCCACACCAGGTGACTATAGATACATTCCATGGCAGCATCCACACCAGGTGACTGTAGATACATTCCATGGCAGCATCCACACCAGGTGACTGTAGATACATTCCATGGCACCATCCACACCAGGTGACTATAGATACATTCCATGGCACCATCCACACCAGGTGTCTGTAGATACATTCCATGGCAGCATCCAAACCAGGTGACTATAGATACATTCCATGGCAGCATCCACACCAGGTGACTGTAGATACATTCCATGGCACCATCCACACCAGGTGACTGTAGATACATCCCATGGCACCATCCACACCAGGTGACTATAGATACATTCCATGGCACCATCCACACCAGGTGACTGTAGATACATTCATCCATCCACACCAGGTGACTATAGATACATTCCATGGCAGCATCCAAACCAGGTGACTGTAGATACATTCCATGGCAGCATCCACACCAGGTGACTATAGATACATTCCATGGCAGCATCCAAACCAGGTGTCTGTAGATACATTCCATGGCAGCATCCAAACCAGGTGACTGTAGATACATTCCATGGCAGCATCCAAACCAGGTGACTATAGATACATTCCATGGCAGCATCCAAACCAGGTGACTGTAGATACATTCCATGGCAGCATCCAAACCAGGTGACTATAGATACATTCCATGGCAGCATCCAAACCAGGTGACTGTAGATACATTCCATGGCAGCATCCAAACCAGGTGACTATAGATACATTCCATGGCAGCATCCAAACCAGGTGACTGTAGATACATTCCATGGTACCATCCACACCAGGTGACTGTAGATACATTCCATGGCAGCATCCAAACCAGGTGACTGTAGATACATTCCATGGCAGCATCCACACCAGGTGACTGTAGATACATTCCATGGCAGCATCCAAACCAGGTGACTATAGATACATTCCATGGCAGCATCCAAACCAGGTGACTATAGATACATTCCATGGCAGCATCCAAACCAGGTGACTGTAGATACATTCCATGGTAGCATCCAAACCAGGTGACTGTAGATACATTCCATGGCAGCATCCACACCAGGTGACTATAGATACATTCCATGGCAGCATCCACACCAGGTGACTGTAGATACATTCCATGGCAGCATCCACACCAGGTGACTGTAGATACATTCCATGGCACCATCCACACCAGGTGACTATAGATACATTCCATGGCACCATCCACACCAGGTGTCTGTAGATACATTCCATGGCAGCATCCAAACCAGGTGACTATAGATACATTCCATGGCAGCATCCACACCAGGTGACTGTAGATACATTCCATGGCACCATCCACACCAGGTGACTGTAGATACATCCCATGGCACCATCCACACCAGGTGACTATAGATACATTCCATGGCACCATCCACACCAGGTGACTGTAGATACATTCCATGGCACCATCCACACCAGGTGACTGTAGATACATTCCATGGCAGCATCCAAACCAGGTGACTGTAGATACATTCCATGGCAGCATCCACACCAGGTGACTATAGATACATTCCATGGCAGCATCCAAACCAGGTGTCTGTAGATACATTCCATGGCAGCATCCACACCAGGTGACTGTAGATACATTCCATGGCACCATCCAAACCAGGTGACTGTAGATACATTCCATGGCACCATTCACACCAGGTGACTATAGATACATTCCATGGCACCATCCACACCAGGTGACTATAGATACATTCCATGGCAGCATCCACACCAGGTGACTATAGATACATTCGATGGCACCATCCAAACCAGGTGTCTGTAGATACATTCCATGGCAGCATCCACACCAGGTGACTGTAGATACATTCCATTGCAGCATCCAAACCAGGTGACTATAGATACATTCCATGGCAGCATTCTCTCGCCACATTTGAGAGATAATCTGTAAATCACACTGTTGTCGTTTTGATATAGTTCTGTAACCTGAGGTATTTATATGTATATATATTACCTTGTAAAGGAAAATATGTGGCAGTCTGAGTGTCACTGTATCCTCTTTCTGTAATAGCTATCGAAGTGAGTTCATGTTAAGAATATTCCGTGTTTGCTTGAAATCGTCACATTCGATTATTTTTAAGTTATTGATCTGTGAACGTCATATCCCATACCATAGTTTTTGATATCGGTTGATGTATGTCTCTGTATATATGCATACATAAATAGACTAAGTAAAGGCTAACTCGGGCCATGTAAAAATATATACAACTGATGGAAAATAATATAGCTAGCAACACTCACAGTAATGTTGCGAACAGTTCCTGAATATTCTGATACGATTTTATAGCCGTTTTGTTACGGGTCTGTGAGACACGATAGATTTGCCGCCTTACTTCAGAAAAAAGCATATTTCCGAATTTCTGTCTGCACCAAAAGTATAAAGGAAAGTATTAACCTGTTGGGGAAATCATGTTGATTTACCGTTCATTAATTCTCAACGATACCATTCGCTATTAATATCCTGTATGATTTATTTAAATATATTCCCCACAAGTGTCGGATATACATCTGATAACAGTCTAGAGGGTGTAGTAGTTGGAAGCTCATACAACTATCACTGGTCTTGCTGAAACCCAATAGCTTTTCCTCTAAGATACGTTTGGTAAAAGTTGACTCCAAATGAAATTGATAATTCTTGCATGGATATGACAAGGCTAAAATAATTAATATAAAGTAATGTGGGTTCCATATAAATATGCGAGTCATTAGAATTTGAATATATAGGATGTTTATATACTAGTATATAGTCAATGCCTTGTATCTACGAATACATTTCAGTGTAGTCTTGCATTTTACTGTCGATCAGATTTCTCGAAACTGCGTCACTACCGTTACAAAATTTGTAACGTCATTTTGAACAGTAATAATGCACAGATGAAATCGTTTGATGTACATATATACTAGAATATCTAGTTTTACTATATAACATGGCCAATGAGTTTTGCAATTTTATGTTTATTGCTTAAAAGAGGCCAGCAAGCCAAACAATTCCTTTCATTTCTGATTTGCAAATATAAAGTGATATGTAGCAAAAAATTCAAAATGAAAATATGAATTATATAATGCTTACTTGAAGCTCTACTACCAAACATACTTGCACTACACATTCTAGACATAAACAGATAAATCAACTTAAATCAAATAAGGAAAATGATAATGTTATGGCATGGACATTAACATTAATTGTTGCGGTAGTGACACAAAAACGGTAGTGACATTTTTATAAATAGCCAGTTATGTTTACTTTAAAAGCTCATTTAATGAAATTTATCATGTCATTTATTTTAGAATGTGTGAAGAATATGTAATAGGATTTAATTAGATGTCCATGTCATGTAAAAAACAGGTAAAGACTGCATGTTATGGCAGTGACATTGTGACGGCATATGTCACTACCGTAACGGCCCTGTCAGAGCCCATTTTCGTCTTTCTCACAACCGTTACACTACCCTGTCCTTACCGTAACAAGAAAATCATAGTTATATGCTTATTGATTTTATTCATTTGATGCAAACATTTTATGTTAAATATGATTCCTAAACGTTTGATATCTTTGAATTGAAACTTTAGATACAAACAACATTAAATTAGAAAAATGTCACTGCCGTCACAAAATCCGTCCTTGCCGTAACAAAACAAATGATAACGGCAGTGACCGTAACGGTAGTGACAGCCACTAACAATATCACTTTTAAAACAATAACTGGTCCCCAAAGTTTACTGAGCACATGATTTCAATGATTTCCCCGACTGTCTGAGGTACTTGGTGTTGTTTGGCTTCACAACATTAATTGGTTTCAGGGGGTAGCTACCGTAACGGTTAAGACAGGCAAAGATCTCTGATACACTTTGTACTCACTTTTTAACTTGTGTCAGGGTTTGACAGCCATGCTTCCTCACTGCCGTTGCTTGCAAACAGGAAGCAGAATAACAGACAGTCCAGGGAGTAAAAAATATTGCAATTCTTTTTTTAAAACCTTGTGACAAAGTTTGACCTTTATTACAAAATGCTTTTCCATACGAAAAAAGGCCAAACCACGACAATCATATAGCTGTAACATCAGTAATTATGATATGTTAAAAATTTCTTTTGAAAAGCATGAAGAAGAACAAAAAAAATCAAACTGCACAACTGAACCGGAGTTGTGACACATGAAAATTGAGTGAAATTGGGTGTGTGGTGTGTGTGTGGTGGTGGTGGTGGTGGTGGTGGTGTGTGTGTGTGTGTGTGTGTGTGTGTGTGTGTGTGTGTGTGTGTGTGTGTGTGTGTGTGTGTGTGTGTGTGTGTGTGTGTGTGTGTGTGTGTGTGTGTGTGTGTGTGTGTGTGTGAGAAAATGAATATCAAAATATTTTTCCCCAAGTATGTTTCTGTAAAGTGTACAATAAACTGAGATAAATCGATTACCATAAAACAATTCTTGCCTTACGTTTGACGAGTAAATACATACACCATAAATATGCACGAAGTTTGAGAATGACTCTCATATATATGAATGCAAATTGAAAACAAACCTTTCTCAAAGCATCAGTAAGCTACTAAACACCACGCAGTGATATATATATACATGTATATACTCGAGAAGCCCAACGATACGACTGCTTACCCCAGTGTTTGAATATACTGTAGCACTTATAAGAAATACGCTGCAAATAACATTCTGTAGATTTCTTATTGTAAAGATGGACATCATTGTTAGTAAGTGGACATGCTATGGGAAACACATAATGTAGCAAGATACTGTTGTTTTACCCTATACTAACAAAAGCCAATAACTGTGATTATTGTAGGTTGTCGGGAGTCGGCCTTCATCTACGCCGTTACCAGTGCAGCAGTGTCCCACTCCATAGCCAGGGCGTGCTCGGAAGGAAGTGTTCACACATGCACATGTGATTATGCACACAATAAAATTCCAAGTGGGAAGGACTGGGAATGGAGCGGATGCAGTGATAACGCAAAGTTTGGACACAAGTTTTCCAGACGGTTTGTTGACGTTATTGAGAAGGGTTGGGATTTCCGTTACATGATCAACCTACACAACAACGAAGCTGGGCGAGTGGTGAGTAGACGGCTGCCTGTCATGGACCACACCAACTTATCAATATTTTATTGTTTCAGTATTTAGTTCACTTTTGTGACATTCTAATCCTTCCTTCACTCCACGAATGTGATCAGTAACATAGCCTTGAACAGTTTTAGTAACGAATGCCATGGAGAAGACGATCTTCTAAGTATGCACATATGAGCGTGGTCATGACCTGAAAAGGGTAAAAGGGTAAAATACTAGTCGCATGCGTGTCTGTCACCGAGATGAAACGAGAAAAGTACCAATTTGTGTGCTATGTATAATGGGTGAACTTTATAGGTAAGTGCATCTTGAATGATTGACTACATGTTTGTTATGTTGGCTATCTGAAGCGCGACAATCGGCATCACTACATTAACGGAGAGGAGTGTATCACTCCTTGCAATCAAGTGAACGATCTTGTATCTATACCCGGAGGCGATGGACCTCCAGTGTGCGAGCCGACCCCACTGACTTGTCACAAACACGACACAGGCCGTCATCAGTTTATTGCCCCGCAATGAAATAAGCCTCAGTACTCACATCCACATTAATTAAAGCTCATAAATTTGTCTTAATCTACAGTCTTCTCTGGCGTTGCCGAGCTCACTTCGTCTACGTTCTCTGTTAATATTTGAGTGTCGTCTTGTTAGAATTGTTTGAAACAATGCCGAGTGACAGGAAAGTGGCTACTTCAGAGATATGGCCTCGTTGATAACAGGTAATTTGCCGATCAAATGCGGCATTTGATAAGGTCTTGTTTACACATGTGTCACCTCTGACTTGCCTCGTGCTCCCTTTCAACTTGCTGGTGACATGAGAATACTCACACTCATTCTCACAGAGAACCACAAGCCACGCCCACTCTCGTTCAAACAACCACTACCACACAGCTCCCATGAAAAAACATATCCACTAATGCACAAAAAGAAACTTTGAGTTCTTTTCTCATCCTACCATGCAACCTCATATCCCTACTCTCACCAACCACCCACACAGACATGCCCACTCACACCAACCATCCACACAGACACGCCCACTCACGCCAACATCCACGCAGACACGCCAACTCACACCAACCATCAAACAGACACGCCCACGCACACAAACATCCACACACACATGCCCACTCACACCAACCATCTACACAGACATGCCCACTCACACCAACCATCCACACAGACACGCACACTCACACCGACACCCACGCAGACACGTCCATTCACGCCAGCTATCCACACAGACACGCCCACTCACACCAACATCCACACAGACATGCCCACTCACATAAAATCACCCACACAGACATGCCCACTCACACCAACATCCACACAGACATGCCCACTCACACCAATCACCCATACAGACATGCCCACTCACACCAACATCCACGCAGACACGCCCACTTACATCAACCATCCACACAGACACGCCCACTCACACCAACCATCCACACAGACACGCCCACTCTCTCCAACATCCATGACACTATTACCCACGCAGACATGCCCACGCACACTGTTATCTACACAGACATGCCCACGCACACTGTTATCCTCGTAGACATGCCCACGCACACTATTACCCACGCAGACATGCCCACGCTCACTATTATCCTCGCACACATGCCCACGCACACTGTTATCCTCGTAGACATGCCCACTCAAACTGTTATCCACGCAGACACGCCTCCTCACAATATTATCCTCTCAGACACGTTAGCTCACACTATTATCCTCGCAGACACGCCCACTCACACTATTATCCTCGCACACATGCCCACTCATACTAATATCCTCGCAGCCATGCACACTGACACTATTACCCACGCAGATATGCCCACGCACACTATTATCCTCGCACACATGCCCACTCACACTCTTATCTTCGCAGACATGCCCACTCACACTATTATCCTCGCAGACATGCCCACTCACACTATTATCCTCACAGACACGAACACTCACACCAACCATCCACGAAGACACGCCCACTCACACTATTATCCATGCACACATGCCCATGCACACTATTATCCTCGCCCAAACGCCCACTCACACTATTATCCTTGTACACATGCCCACTCACACTATTATCCTTGCACACATTCCCACTCACACTATTATCCTTGCACACATGCCCACTCACACTATTATCCTCGCACACATGCCCACTCATACTAATATCCTCGCAGACATGCCCACTCACACTATTATCCTCGCAGACACGCCCACTCACACTATTATCCTCGCACACACACCCACTCACACTACTACCCTCGCACACATGATGATGATGATGATGATGATGATGATGATGATGATGATGATGATGATGATGATGATGATGTGAAGTGAAAGGAGGGTGGAATGATGATGTTTTAGTGTAGGGAGAGTGCGATGATGATGGGAAGTGTAGGGAGAGAGCAACGATGATGGGATGTGTAGGGAGAGTGGAATGATGATGCTTTTTGTAGGGAGAGTGCGATGATGATGGGAAGTGGAATGATTTTATTTTAGTGTAGGGAGAGTGCGATGATGATGTTTTGTGTAGGGAAAGTGCGATGATGATGTTTTTTGTAGGGAGAATGTGATGATGTTTCGTGTATGGAGAGTGCAATGATGATGTTTCGTGTAGGGAGAGTGCGATGATGACGGGAAGTGGAATGATGAAATGTTAGTGTAGGGAGAGTGCGATGATGATGTTTTGTGTAGGGAGAGCGCGATGATGATGATAAGTATAGGGAGAGTGCGATGATGATGTTTCGTGTAGGGAGAGTGCGATGATGATGGGAAGTGGAATGATGAAATGTTAGTGTAGGGAGAGTGCGATGATGATGTTTTGTGTAGGGATGAGCGTAGGATGGATGATGTTTTGATGGGAAGTGGAGGGAGAGATGATGGATGATGATGTGACGGGAAGTGGAATGATGGAATGTTAGTGGATGGATGCGATGATGAGAAGTGGAAAGATGAAATGTTTGAGTGGAGATGCGATGATGATGTTTGTGTAGGGAGAGTGCGATGATGATGTTTTGTGTAGGAGGAGAGTGCGATGATGATGATGGAGAAGTGGATGGATGAAATGTTAGTGGTAGGATGGAGAGCGTGCGATGATGATGTTTGTGAGAGGAGATGATGATGAGGGAGATGTGCGATGATGATGTCGATGATGTTTCGAGGAGAGTATAGAGAGATGATGATGATGTTAGTGTAGGAGAGTGCGATGATGATGTTTTGTGTAGGAGAGTGCGATGATGATGTTTTGTGAAGGAGTGCGATGATGATGGAAGTGGAGATGATGTTAGTGAGGATGATTATGGCAAGATGTAGTGTAGGAGAGTGCGATGATGATGTTTTGTGAAGGAGAGATGATGATGATGATGATGTTTTGTGTAGGAGAGTGCGATGATGATGTTTTGTGTAGGGAGATTGCGATGATGATGTTTTGTGTAGGAGAGTGCGATAATGATGGGAAGTGTAGAAAGAGTGAGATGATGATGTTTTGTGAAGGGAGATTGCGATGATGATGTTTTTTATAGAGAGAGTGTGATGATGACGGGAAGTGTAGGGAGAGTGATGAAATTTTAGTGTAGGGAGAGCGTGATGAAGCAATGATGATGTTTTGTGTAGGGAGAGTGCAATGATGATGTTTTGTGTAGGGAGAGTGTGATGATGATGTTTTTTGATAGGGAGAGTGTGATGATGACGGGAAGTGTAGGGAGAGTGTGATGATGACGGGAAGTGTAGGATGAGAGTAGGAGAGTGATGATGATGTTCTTTATAGGGAGAGTGTGATGATGATGGGAAGTGTAGGGAGAGCGTGATGATGATGGGAAGTGTAGGGAGAGCGTGATGATGATGTTCTTTATAGGGAGAGTGTGATGATGACGGGAAGTGTAGGGAGAGCGTGATGATGATGTTCTTTATAGGGAGAGTGTGATGATGATGGGAAGTGTAGGGAGAGCGTGATGATGATGTTCTTTATAGGGAGAGTGTGATGATGACGGGAAGTGTAGGGAGAGTGTGATGATGACGGGAAGTGTATGGAGAGTGTGATGATGATGTTCTTTATAGGGAGAGTGAGATGATGATGGGAAGTGTAGGGAGAGTGTGATGATTATGTTTTGTGAAGGGAGAGTGAGATGATGATGGGAAGTGTAGGGAGAGTGCAATGATTATGGCAAGTGTAGGGAGAGTGCGATGATGATGTTTTGTGAAGGGAGATTGTGATGATGATGTTTTGTGTAGGGAGAGTGTGATGATGATGTTTTGTGTAGGGAGATTGCAATGATGATGTTTTGTGTAGGCAGAGTGCAGTGATGATGTTTTGTGTAGGGAGAGTGGAATGATGATGTTTAGAGTGTGGTGATGATGGGAAGTGATGAGAAGAATGAAAGAGAGAGGATATCTTAGGGGGATGACTAGATGATTCTGGGAGCGGCGTAGAGAAGATAATACACTAAAATACGGTGTGTGCAGGTCAAAGATAGTTACTACTTTATACGTCCGTCCACTGCATACATCATACAACCATTCATGTTCAACTGTCCATGGTGTGTTTCAGCACGTCACCTCGGGACTGAAGCAGGAATGTAAATGTCACGGCATGTCGGGAAGCTGCACCATCAAGACGTGCTGGATGAGACTCCCTACTTTCAGGAATGTTGGGGCCGTCCTCAAAGATAGGTTTGATGGAGCAACCAGAGTACTTCCAGGTACGTTCCTTTTATACTATTGTCAGGGAGGAAACTTCTGACGATCAAGTGTGTATGTATCAGTTTGATATGTCCAAAGAACGGCATCAGTTCTTGTGATGTGGACCATAATTCTTGTGGCCTTGACCTTTATGCGCTACGTCTCACACAAGGCAAATTGGTTTTTAGATTGGTGTTTTCAGGGTCTTTATTATATGCTTTTTATTCGGGGGTGATGAGACGGAATGTTACGCTTCTAGCACGGCACCTCTCTCACGACACGAATCAAGGGAAAGCTAATTAATTGACAACCTTCCACTATGAAACTACTTTTGACCATATTTTCTAGTGGCCTATCCACTATGCAATAACGGAGTTATCATCATTTGCATTCCACTCACTAATACACTCAAGGTTTGTAAGTATCGCCATATTCCTTACATTAAATATTGTACATGTATATCGATTCTGAGATTGTGGGTTGCCTTTGAGTTGAGGCTAAGCCGAATGTGTCTGTCTTGGTATCTTACTGCCAGCTGGACTTGATTGCAACATAGACATCTAGAAGTGGAATAAATGCCAAGCTGCAGCACTAAATAGCGATACAGGGTATTCTGGTTCAAAGAATCACGATCAAACATGCAATAAAGAAAACAATATGATGAAATGTTGCCACCTTTCAATCTATCCTTATACCCGCACATTGCCATTGGCAGTTTTCAACCTTATTTTAGAGTATCTATCCAGGCTTGAAGTGATAATATCGGATTATAGAACATAAACAAAAATGTATAAGATAACATTCCATAAGAATCCATTTTAACGTGATATTATCACGAGGCGGTCAAACTATAGATGGAGAAACGTGTGACTGTATAATATTTAGTTGAGTACAAATATCACTTACGTATGAATTCACAACTTAGGAAACAATACCTTTATTGATGGTGTGCGAGGCATACAGAATCCATATGTAATTTGCGATGCGCGTGAAAGTGACACAAGTGATGTATGGTTATTTTCCATTACGGAAGGGAACCAGACACACTATAATCTTAATGTACTTTATGTGTAACAGAGAAATTATATAAAAACACATTCCAAGTTTACAGTTCTTAAAATATTCAGACAAGCACATTGGAACAAACTATAATAAATACAAAATGTTATTATTTTCACGCTTTGCTATTAGCAACAAAATAGGCGTAGAAACCGTATTTGCAAATACGTTGATAGTTTCACTGTGCTCATACTTTATAGTGCTTAAGAAATGTGCAGGGCGATATATTATAGTGCTTCATTAATCTTCAGGGCGACATATTATAAAGCTTATGAAATCTGCAGGGATCAGATTATAGTGCTTAGGAAATCTGCAGGCAGAGATATTATAGTGCTTCATAACTCCGCAGGGCGATATATTATAGTGCTTAGGAAATCTGCAGGGCGATATGTTTACTACATCTCAGCTGTGCATGGCAGTGTTTCTGAGGTACACGTCTTGTCACGTTAGTTACAGAGAAGGTAAGTATTGTTTGTGTGTTTGTCTGTCATTAATATATCCCAGCTATATGGCGGGGAGGAGGTAAAGAAATGTTCAGATCCATACAACTGTCTAAATTGAAATATTGCCAAAAGATGAGTATGAGGCCTTCTGTCGACACCAACACACGTTTAGACAGTAATTGTAATGACTTTCATGTATTTTAAGCTTTTACTCATGTATTGTATTATATAAGCTGAATTTGATATGCTGATATGAGTTCACTGTAAGGTATCCGTTGGGGGTAGTAAATTTACATACATGCAAATGTTTGGTCTATGAGAGATCAAGCTAGAATTGCCGATTGGGCACATGCATATATTACTGGGTTAACTATAATCCAAACAGAATTGACGATTGGGGACGTGGATATATTACTGGGTTAACTATAACACAAACAGGATTGACGATTGGGGGGGACATGTCCATATTATTGGGTTAACTATAATCCGAACAGAATTGACGATTGGGGACATGGGCATATTATTGGGTTAAATATAACCAAACAGCATTGACAATTGAGGACATGGACATATTACTGGGTTAACTATAACACAAATAGAATTGACGATTAGGGACATGGACATATTACTGGGTTAGCAATAATCCAAACAGAATTGACGATTGGGGATATGGACATATTACTGGGTTAACTATAACACAAATAGAATTGACGATTGGGGATATGGACATATTACTGGGTTAACTATAACACAAATAGAATTGACGATTGGGGATATGGACATATTACTGGGTTACCTATAGCCAAAACAGAATTGGCGATTGTTGGACATGGACATATTACTGGGTTAACTATTTACCAGACAGAATTGACTATTGCGGACATGGACTGACTGACTGACTGACTGAGTTTGGTTTTACGCTGCTTTTAGCAATATTCCAGCAACATCACGGCGGGGGACACCAGAAATGGGCTTCAAACATTGTGCCCATGTGGGGATTCGAACCCGGGTCTTCGGCGTGACGAGCCAACGCTTTAACCACTAGGCTACCCCACCGCCCGCGGACATGGACATAGTACTTCTTTGACTATAATCCAAACAGAATTGACGATTGGGGACATGGACATTTTACTGGGTTAACTATAACCCAAAGAGGAATCACAAGATACCAGAAATCTTTATCTGTACGGGACGTGTCTAATGCCTTTCATAAGGAAATTTTGGAGAAATAAACAGCAATGACATTCATCGAGGACCGTCCATATATAAGCCTTTGTGAAAAAGTAAACACTGATAGGCTCATTCATGGAAATGAACCAATGCTAAGATACCGTTAGTGTGGATTGAACATATAGCTATTTGGTTGACAAATGTAAGAACTACAATACATAAGTAAGAGATTAAATATTATTTTGCTCATTTTAGGATGTAAATACTCTGTATTAAGTATAAACACTACATATTAATCACATTACGGCTTGCTGCATACAATGTTTATTCACAATATAGGATATTAACCATCCCAGTACACTCTCGAAATAACATTACAACATCTTTCTCTTGTTTGATATATATCTCGTGGAGTAGTGGTTTGTTTGCACTATAAGTGCAAGCGGGATGTTTATCTTGTTCATAAGAGTCCTACCTGTAAAGTTCACTATAAGTGCAAGCGGGAGGTTTATCTTGTTCATAAGAGTCCTACCTGTAAAGTTCACTATAAGTGCAAGCGGGAGGTTTATCTTGTTCATAAGAGTCCTACCTGTAAAGTTCACTATAAGTGCAAGCGGGAGGTTTATCTTGTTCATAAGAGTCCTACCTGTAAAGTTCACTATAAGTGCAAGCGGGAGGTTTATCTTGTTCATAAGAGTCCTACCTGTAAAGTTCACTATAAGTGCAAGCGGGAGGTTTATCTTGTTCATAAGAGTCCTACCTGTAAAGTTCACTATAAGTGCAAGCGGGAGGTTTATCTTGTTCATAAGAGTCCTACCTGTAAAGTTCACTATAAGTGCAAGCGGGAGGTTTATCTTGTTCATAAGAGTCCTACCTGTAAAGTTCACTATAAGTGCAAGCAAGGTTTATCGGAGTCCTAGGTTTAAGCGGGAGGTCTTGTTCATAAGAGTCCTACCTGTAAAGTTCACTATAAGTTCACTATAAGGTCCTACAAGTTCACTATAAGGGCAAGCGGGAGGTTTATCTTGTTCATAAGAGTCCTACCTGTAAAGTTCTGAATGAGATATCAGTCAAACACCCTTATAATCCAGTCACAGATCTCAGCTTACGCACATGAAGGACCTACACTATGGGACGAAGTGCACTGTGTTTATTTGTGTCGAAAGCTGGTAAGGTCGTACATCTAGTTATAAGTCATACTACATAGCACTTCTTGAAGTGATACGAAAATGATTGTTTTGGCCTTTTTGCTCCAATCAATTCATTTAGCCACCTTCGCTCGTATTTCAACATCTGCACACACTTCAGTAGCTGTACCGGAATAAAGTATTCATAATACCTTTGTAACTCCGAGACATTGCTGCTTCATTTATCTGTTCAGATTAAGCAGATAGGATATGGATGGGCGTGGATGGGAGTGGCCACGGTAGCTATTTGGAAACGGTGCTTGTAGTGGGTGGATCTGTATATGTACGTACCATGTCTATCTTCAGGTCAGCTGGGAAAGAAATTAGGACTTCACATTTATTGTTGGATAAGGTTGAGGCTGAAGCATCATATAAATCTCTGTTGGAGAGTGATGTTTGTCCCGTAATGTTAAAATGAACTCATTTGTGAGTATCAACAGTTTTATTATTGAACTGAAGTATGCGTCCACGTAGGCATTCTTTAGACTACATACATAAATGTAGCTGCAGGAAATGACATATGTGCATGTCTTGGTTGACATCTCCACTGCACTAGAACCAGAATATATAATGCCAGTTTGATCCTTGTAACATACACGAAGTTTTTCATGTTTCATGGGTGCTTGTTTCTGCTAGATAACGAAGGAAAGGCCCAGGTGAAAGGTCAGTATATAGGCGATGTATGGTCTTACACTGATAAAGCCGGGATGGTGGCCATTGAAATAAGCCTAAAAGGGCATTGTTTCAGGAACCATAATATGTCTGTCTTTCCAACCTGATGCTATGACGAGATGGAATCATCCTGGCTTTAGCAGCTTCTTGTGGTTAGTTACACATATAGTTAGAGTAAGCACGCTTGACGCTTAACTCTCACAATCTGCATGTTTCTTACAAATCTGTACCGAGTTAAAACGAGCATCGTCTTGTGAAGGTAAAGCCTATTCTCCAGTGCTAACACGTGGTTGTGTGCCTGTGCTTGTGCCTGCTACCGTATTAGTTACATTCTAGTAATATCTGGCTTACCATACCACAGATGCACACTCATTTCTAATGTCAACTACAGTTCCTCACCCACAGCATCCCGATGAACGAATGCTGAAAGAATACTTTGCCTTATAATATCATGTAGAATACTAACTTGTCCGTTGTAAGAGATATGAACTAACATTATCAAACCCGACTAAGAGAAACTGAATTCGCTAAACACAAATGTATATTCATGGACACATATAGTCTTAGAATGTAGGCCTACTACATACTGAGATATGTACCTTCCTGTAGCGACATGTAACAGACAAATCCACCCGTAGAGGAGATGATAGATCTTTCTGACTACGTTCTTCAATCACAAGTCACGACGGCGTTTATACAATTAAGGAGGTTGGTCTTATCGCTTAGTCAGGTATAGAACATACAACATAACTTAAAATCAACACCTTTCTACCAAATACAAAGCATTAAGAAAGGTTAATTGTCAGGGGTCTGCTAAATTACAATAGAAATATAAGTCTATTTTATATTGTACTGTAGCTTCACCACATTATGGATTAAGTGAGCGAATATATACAACACTTATAATTTGCAATTATGGGTTGAAGCACATGGTCACGAATGGGTTTTGACCTGATCTGCTAACTCCCAACAGTTCGTCTGTACACAACTGGACATATTGAAAGTTACGATAGTACATAATATCACGAACACATTAAATTCCATGACAGAGTGTAAAACCATACTGACATATATTTTCATGTTTTATATTCTTTTTTTTATAGAACAGTATTACAAAAAACTAAACTAAACTGAAGGATTGTTTCCACAATTCCAGCGAAGACAAAATGCTTCCCCTCCTGATGTTAATATTCAGGGTAATGATGCAGGTAGAATTTTCAGAGCATGTGCATTACCAAAACAAAATCTACAGAATCAATTACCCCTTTTTGCTAAACGAAACTTTAAGCAACATTTAATGACACAATTTAGTTTGGAATGAAAATTTCCATGAATTATGAATTCTGTTAATGGATTAGGGGTCTTCACTTGAGAATTCTTAACACACATACAAACAGTTCCTTAATTACATTGCGTGTGATATAACGTTTGCGTAACTAATTCTATTATAATATAATGGATCTTTCAAATGTTACTTATGTACTATTATAAATATCTCTGTTCTGTGACTTTACACACCCTTCAACGAGTAGCCATGACATGTCCCTTCAACAAGTACTCTTGACATACCCCTTGAACTAGTAGTCATGACATACCCCTTCAACGCGTAGCCATGACATACTCCTGCAACGGCTATTCATGACATGCCCTTCAACGAGTAGTCAAGACATACCTCTTCAACGAGTAGTCATGACATATCAATTCAACGAGTAGTCAAGACATATCAATTCAACGAGTAGTCAAGACATATCAATTCAACGAGTAGTCATGACATATCAATTCAACGAGTAGTCATGACATATCAATTCAACGACTGTCAAGACATATCAATTCAACGAGTACTCAAGACATATCAATTCAACGAGTAGTCATGACATATCAATTCAACGACTGTCAAGACATATCAATTCAACGAGTAGCCAAGGCATACCCATTCAACGAGTAGTCAAGACATACCTCTTCAACGAGTAGTCATGACATACCCATTCAACGAGTAGTCATGACATACCCATTCAACGAGTAGTCATGACATACCCATTCAACGAGTAGTCATGACATACCCATTCAACGAGTAGTCAAGATATACCTCTTCAACAAGTAGTCATGACATATAGATTCAATGAGTAGTCATGACATATCAATTGACCGTCCTGCGGATTATTTTGTAAGAATGAATTATCCTATTCTAGTTTGATGTCTAGTGCTCTTGCACGAAGCGATCAACATGGCCATGTGCCACCCGGTGAACTCTGGCCAATCACACACGATGTCACACAAATATGTGTCAGCATGTGTAACACAGGAACAACATCATCACCTAACTTTAGGAGTTTACTCATTGAACGCAATAAAACGCACTTGAATCATTACTTTTAAATTCAGCTTATGCAATGTGATCGCAAAACTCCATTTTGACTGCAAATCCATATATTATGACATCTTCTAAAGACTGAACAGGATATATAAATGGACTCACATTCCAGTAAACCAATATGCAAGCTCAGCAATGAAAACTATCCATTCAATTTAATTCAAATATTTGGCAATGCTCCAGCACACGTTCGTACTATTTTGCGTATATGCCCCTGTAGCTCCATGGAACATATTTTCTCCCAATGTAAGGACTAGGCACTTATTCATTTTTCAACGTATGTCACGACTACAGGTCAAGAGATATCCTAAATGTCTGTCACAACTCATTTGTGCCCAGGAAAGACGAGAAAAACACAAACTGCAAACGTTGTATTGATCTTAATGATCTTTACGAACGCTAAAATACGTTACCCTGATAGTGAGTCATCATTTATTATAGAAATTAACTCACTGACTCACACAATCCCTTGAACATTGCAGGAATCAAGGCTTTGGTAAAAAACTCATTTCCAACTATAGTGAATGGGCCATTTCTTCTCATATACCAGCGAATCACCACCAGACACGTTTTGTAATGTGTTTGAGATCAATATAATATTGGAAATTACATAGTTGTCTTAAATGCTGCAGTGGTGTATTTTACTGACGATCAAGTTAATCTGAATTCACGACAAGGATATATTTTCTGACACTTTGATAAAAATGAAACCTTTAAAAGAGTCCCAACTTTATTGCAGTCATCGGAATTGCTCGTTTTCTACAATTAATATTTGGATGGTTAATCATGTATCTCTTTATTCACACTGTACCTTAAAATTACAAGCAGTATATAAATACATAATTTTATATTTTATTTTAAACAGGATCAAACGCCAAAACATTCCTCACGTATCATTCGTGTGGGTTCTCAACATACTTCATTTTAATGATGGCCATAAAATGTCTATTTAATCATAAGTTTTCTTGTCAAACTTAACATTCTTTCCACTTCAAACAACGATGGGTATGTCTCAGTGCAGTAAGAAGATTGGGTCTTCAACAAAAGTCCCATGTCACATATCGCTTTCTCGATGAATAAAGATACGGTAATTATAAACAAATCTTAAATAAAGGAATCTAATAGTTTCCCAACATCCCGCAGGATCTACAAAATATTTCCTAAATGAAATTGAAGGACACACCCTCATCCATGGCAGGTCAATTGAACTGCCCAGCTTCTTGCCACACGATGTCAACGATGTTGTATCCCATCGCCTAATGAATCGTGGTATAAATATATTGTTTTATCTTTTTCTTCTGCAGGTTTGAGATAGTATGGTGTTATGCCGGTGCCATTTGCAGGTTTTGGTGGATGACCAATATATAAAAATTCAACTTTTCATGTTTATGTAATTTATTGTACACTCTTGTTTCGTTAGAAATTGCCTGCGATTCAGGCGCTTGTAAATCAAAGAAAATAGCGAGGTGTCAGTGTCTCTGGTGTTTCAGCGGAAGAAAATTGGGAACATTTTCTTTATTTCTTTTTATAAAACAATAAAAAGCGCTACATCCTTATATCTAATCTGATAATTTCCAATTCAAGAGATCAGTATAGGTTCTCTAGGGAAATGAAATTAGTTTTTGAACGCCTAACATTTCAAGTTTTTGCCGTTTGGTTAGGGTAATGTGCCCCTTGTCCCTTCCTAACGTACGTGATTTGTGGTTACACCATAGTTCCGCTTACTCTTCGACCTTCTGTTCTATTGCATCTCTACACTTGTTTCTTCAATACCTCTGCAAGTTGTGTGTGGACGAAACTTAGCATTAGATTGCACGATTGCGAGTGAATGATTTCCGTTTACACTGCATAGAGCAGTATTTAATCGCAACTTCATAAGGTTAAAACTTGCTTTGTCAGTTTCTTTCTCGCGATGGGGTGTATGCTGTTAAGAAACTTAAGGTCACAAGTAGGAGCTGTATGGGTTTGGTTGGTTGGTTGGTTGTTTAACGTCGCACCATGCAATATTCCAGCTATATGGCGGCGGTCTGTAAATAATCGAGTCTGGACCAGACAATCCAGTGATCAACAGCATGAGCATCGATCTACGTAATTGGGATACGATGACATGTGTGAACCAGACCGGCGAGCCTGATCACTCAATCCCGTTATTCGCCTCAAACATAGGTTACTGAAGACCAATTCTAACCCGGATCTTCACGGGTGTATGGGTTTGGAATCCACGATTATTAAATTATGGCATGTCAAGGCATGTACATTGTCAGGCTTTAGGGTCCTTGCTCGGGGACATAATTTTAAACATTTCTGACATATGCCCGTGCAAAGTTCGAGTAGAACCATGTAGTGGTATAATCGTAGGCTTTCTGTCAAACAGCGTAACATAACGTATTTCATGCATCTTATTTACATTCTTATTGTAACAAGATTCAGCTCAATTGAAGCACGGTCTCTAGTCCCAGCAGGAGTAAACTACTCTAAAACTAGATTATGTGTAACTGACATATCAATGCAGCTTTTATTAAATGAAACAGGATCAAATCCATTGATGTGACGCTTTTTGTAGTGTGCTTGGTTTCAACATATCCTGATACTACACAATAGGATACTGACAAAATCATTTGCATCTGTCTTACACATGACCTGCTGCGATTTGGGGGAAAATAGCAGGTAGACAGTATGCTCTCCTTGTCGAGGGTATTGTGCACAAGCTTGGTGTCGAGTTTGGTATTTTGGTATCATGCCCTATTGGAGGGACTCGCTGCTAATACTTTCAAGCAGTGGTATGGATCGGACTCAGGTATTTTCAAGCCACCTTGAGACAAGTTGAATGTATGTGATGACAATATTAGACAGCATGCACTCTCTAATAAAGTTATTTTTGTCAAATGGAACCTGGTGACATACTGATTTGGTGACCCAACTATAACATGCAAGACATCACCTCTTCCTTCCGTCCAATGCTGTGTTTAAAAAGTACCCAAACTCCCCACAGGAACAGACGTTGTCAACTTTTCAGACAGAAATGGCGAAGGGACATGAACCGATAAGACATGTCCGTGTCTCAAGGTTTCTGTATCGGAGAGAGTTACCCCCATGAATCACTATGCAGTACCTTTTCTACAGACGAACCATGGGTTTGTTGTTTTTATATGATCTTCTATTAATGACAATATGCCAGTTGTAACTACCAAAATGTTTAATTCTAACATCTCCACTTGCAGGGAACAAAGGGCGTGGTCGTGGCCGCAAGCGAAGGAGGTTCAACTTCAATCCAGTAAACCTAAATCATAAGAAACCAGGTCGACGCGATCTTGTCTACTTTGAGAATTCACCATCATTTTGCGAAAAGGATAATGTTATCGGATTTCAGGGCACGCTTGGTCGTGAGTGCAATGCCACCTCTATTGGAGTTGACGGTTGTGATCTGATGTGTTGTGGGCGTGGCCATACGACAGAAAAGTACATAGTTAAAGAACGCTGCAGCTGTACTTTTCACTGGTGTTGTCATGTGAAGTGCAAGACTTGTACACGTACAAAGGTCAGACACAGCTGTCTCTAGAGCCACCCGCCTGCATAACGCATTAACGTACCAGTGACAGCAACGGTTCGTGATGTCAAGATAATTGACAGTATGTTCAAGAAACATTGTTATTATATCACACTTGTGTTTTAACACCCTTTCTGAAGTGCCATGCCGTATGTTTCTTTTGTACATAATATTGACTTCCATGTGGATTTCCATCTGAAGTGTTCCCAGGATACGAACAGTCTGCTGTATGTTCTACGCCATGACCATGTATGTCTTGGGCGAACTTCCATGTTCTCATGTAAACGTATTCACTATGGGTTGTTCAGTACATTGCTTGGCTGAATTGTATCCTAGGTTTAGTGCTGAGTGGATACATGATCTAGAACAGTTTAAATGTATTCAGAACAATACACATACGCACAACGTTGTTGCCATGTCAAGTGTATGGAATAATTAACTACTAAAAGTTTTGTGAATCAGCAATATAATCACTGATATCAATTGTTCAACAACCTGAAATGCAGCAGTCCTGACACTGAGACGTGTGGTCCATTGCCTTAAATACTGTACTACATGTATTACTATGCAAGTGGTTCAACTGAGTGAATTACACCTGTTCAAATCCTGATGCAGCGTGTGTTGGTGTTGTCCAGTAGTAGGAAGATACATGACCCCATATTCATGTGTCTGTCGTATGTTTTACTTACATGATCCAACATATTAATCGAACTAATGTACAAACGTTCGAGTTAGATGTAAATCATATTGACTCAAAAGAATAAATTATGTTTGAATAACTCCTAGTTTGAGTTGAAATATTGCTATGGGCAGAGAACCAACGGTGACCATTTACACATAATATCATTATCCGTTTGCTCTTGGAGACAAATAGGTCCATGTGGCACTTAGGTATGGTGTTCAAAGAGAGTGTCAACATAATGATTTCATGATTTCAAACCGTATTTAGAGTGAGTATTCTAATCTTGAAACGTTAATGATACGTTTAAATTGTGTGGGTGAAGAATATTTAAGAGACGTAAAATCCTATTCACGTATCTTAATACCAGTTCCTGTTTGGGTTCTTGGCATCCAGGTTCTGTCTGTCCTGTCAATTGACCTGTAGTATATATTATTCATTGCCCTTTGTCTCCTGTGATCCTTCTCACGACAGTTCCTCTTCCCAGTGTCGGAAAGTACCTACACGCACCATCAGCAGCAGGTAGTCTAAAAGTGCTTGTCTCATTATATATGTGATAATATCAAATTATAACAAGTTTTCTACCATAAATACATATGTGCACAGTCTTCGTGAAAAGCAGAATGTCCAGATCGCTTCAAATGTCTTCAGATTGTATAATCCTCATACAACAATATCCCACCACACTTACAGGCTTCTTTCGTTCTGCTAGAATACAGTGCTCTATTGATGTTTGGAGCAATAGAAAGATTTACGGAACCAATACGGTATCAATACAGTATGTACAATGTGCTTTCAATTTCCTATAGATAACGCACAGTTTAGGCTTCAGATAATGCCAATTCAAACCAACAGGTTATGACATATATATTGAGTAGTTCCCCTGGATTTTGGATTCAGTGACAGTAACAAAGCACACAGGCTTTCACTGTGTTGTCGTCATTTAATACCTAGCTTTTCCTAAACAACTCTAAGAAGTTACCTACTCGACAATGAACTCGAGAAAAACGTTATAGATTTATCATACAGTGTTTCCATTATGATTTCTCGTTTCTGAACAGTTGCCATTTAGTTATATGCCTACCTTTTCTTTCTGATGCTAAACAAATCAGTGTGTAGTATGTTCCCTACAGATCATGAACCAAATGATAGAAAACTAATAAACTGTAATGGAATATTGCGATCAAGCTTGCAGTGTATCAAAATGGCAATGTGCATGTGATTGGTCGTGGGGTCTATATAACTATGTAACTGCTCGAATTCATGAAAATACTTTCAATCCTTAGAAATCCTATGAACATTTTCATTGCAGTCAAATATTTCATAGAATAGACAAATTAACCATGGAGCTTGACGCTATGATAGAGTAATACATTATTTGTGTAGAGGCACCTATATCAGGCATTTATGAATTCAAAATTCTACTTCATACCTGATCAGCATCAAACGTTTAAAGAAAAAATTAAAATATGACTCTGTCGAAGTGTCACCTTCAGTTGGAACAATATAATTTTCTCTAAAAAGAATCCAGTCATTTTCATTGTGGATACCCGTATTTCTGCATTGATAACAATTTATTAAAGTTTATAGGCCATAAACCTTAGTATTTCCGTGGAATGGTATGGCTTCACACGCAAACAACCTCAAGCACTGCGCCATATTTTTCATGGTAATCACAACTAATTGTCTTCTCGGCAGATATATTGTCATGTGTTGATCTTCTTGGTTATATTTCCTGAAAGAGGGTGCTGGTGATTGTTTCACGTGTATGGCACAGCCAAGACAATTATAATGAAACTATTTGTTGTGAAGAGAAAGTTAAAACCTTCAATTGAAGGGAAAGAATATGGGCTTACATGTATCATTTGATTTATTTTATTGTGCAATGAGATTCCTGTGGAACATCAATTAACAGCTTAACATCGATGTAATTAATCAATATGTACAATAAAGCATTACAACACAACAACATTAGTGGCGTTGTTGAAAGCTCCAGATCACAAAACGACCTGACAAAAGCACATATGAGGAACTTTGGCTCCGTACTGTACTAAGTCTTTAGGTCAAAAACTAAGCATGGGAAATTACTAATGCAATATATGAGGCAGAAAATGCCATCCAGTTTAAACTGTACAATTACATATAATTACACGTATCTGATATGCTAATACATATTACCTCTACATTTCCTACATTCACAGCCCTTTACCGTAAATCTCCAACATACATTACACCTCGCAGTAGTATTGACATCACGAGTAAAAGAAAGCAAATGCAAATCTTAACAAAGCAAATATCATTTCCCAATGGCACTATTCCCACCTTTCTCTCAGTCTGGCACTATATAGCTTGATGGAAAGCCTGTTTTGAAAGATGCAGCCTATGTACAACACTAAAGCAGACACAATATCCTAACTATTCTCGTCCCGTGGACACAGTGGAAGGAATATATTGTCAGGGGTGCCTATAGTGCCCGTCATCAGGACATGATAACAAGCGGTAACACATGGCAGGATTCCCAGCGCCGTTCTCACAGTATCAAGTCCATCTCTGCTTCATGCTGGTCCTACTGTTATAAAGGCACTGGTGGTAGACACTTGACAATATTCTACTAATGCCGCTAGTCATAGCACAGACGGGTATGACCCGTGGTTTAATGCTTCGCGTGTCAGGAACAACGATATACCGTCTCCACCGACACACATGTTTCACACTCAACCTCACAACACCAAATAAACTGACATTTGCAGTTCTTCTTTACGGTCACTTCCGTTTTGGTATATCCGCGACCACAACACATCAGGTCACATCCACTGACATCCTGGGAGTCGGGGTTACATTCGCGATGCCTTGTCCCTAACGATCCCAATCTTTTGCTCCTTTTGCAAAAATTGGGTGACTCTTCTGAATAGACCAGGTCGTCCTTGGCAGGAGGTTTTATTGTGTCCCCCTCGGGTATTAGTCCTTTGCCATCATTTGTTATTATAACTTTAGCTCCACCATCGAATTTCTTTTTAAGAACATCACCGGCTGTTTTGAACACAGGCATCTTCCTCCAACACGTCTTGAGCGTGCACGATCCAGACAAGCCATGACATTTGCATTCCTTTCTCATGTGGCTGGTAACGGCCTGGGAAAAAAACAACACACGTAAAACGTCAAGTTTAAGATTTTTTGCAAAGATAACCTCTTAAAACTGCGCATATTGAAAACAAATAGGACAGTTTGATTAGTATATTTTCGTAATGATTACACCCTTTTTAAACCCTAAATCACATCCTTTAGAACTTTAGGAAAGAGTACAGGTCAGGCTAAAAGGTATCGAAAAGGCAGATTTTTGAGGTTTTTCGTGAAGCATGTTATAAATGTGTGAACAGAAGGAGGTTCTTGAGCCCAGCCGATAAGTGCTAAGGCGATGTAGATGAAGACATGTCAAACATGCTAGAAAAGACATATCTGGCTACGAACTTGCTCGTGGTTAGATTATCCTGCATAATTTAGCCATGCTTGAGTGCCTAAACACAACACAAGTAGAGAAAGGCAGAAAGATCACGAGTTGTCAAACATGATGAAAGTCATATCATCATCACAAATGTACTACTTTGGAAAATTTTGACAGGTTAATTGAGCCAAAAGGGCCGTCGTTATGAGATTGTTGACATGTACGTCGTTTGTATACCTGTCTTCCAGCTTCGTTATTATGCAGTTGTATCAGAGTTGTGACGTCTCCCCGTCGCTTCTTGCGACGTCTGGCATCCATGAATTCTCTCGACTTCTGGTAGCCGAACTCTACATTGTCTCCACATCCGCCCCATACCCACTCGCCATCAGTAGCAACGTCCCGTATGTTGTTATCACAGGTACACTGGAGCAGACGCCCGGTGCTGCACGCCTCCGTCACGGCAAACACCACGCCGGCGGCCGTAATTGCGTAGACAAATGCAGCTTCCCTCGTGTCTGAAACAGCATATATGATATTGTAATACCAATACGTGCATACAGGTTACGACGTACCAAGACTGCAGTTTACATTATCCGCTAAATTACTCTTTACGTGTATCAATACGCAAACCTGAAACGGACTAAACCCTTTTCATTTTAATTGCGATAAACTTATCTCTCTTATAATTAATTTGCCATATTTCACATACAAACATTCAGTGCTCAATTCTTGTATTACTATTCAAACTATTCAATCGTTTAACAATACTGATATCATAATATATTAAAGATATTGCTGATGACAACAAAATTGATAAACATGCTAAATTAAATAATGATAATATCAAAATCCCACTTAAAATACACACACTGAAATCGCACAATACACACAAGAGAGGAATTTTATGTATGCATCACCTAGCAGGACAGATACAATGTAAGGTTTTCAAAACGGTAAGCTGTAAAGTCGTTTGAAAGAATGTGACTTCGGGGCGTTTTAATGTAGATGTCAGTGTCCACGGGGGTAAGTCAGCTGATAGAAAACAAGCTCCCACACGAACCACATGAAAGGGCCACCTCGCTCCCACTTTGTTTTATACGACATCAATCTTTGTCGCTTTGTCAATTTTATGACCCACAATAATTTCAATAAGGTCATAGCTGACTGGGTTCGTAAAATGCAAGTATCTTGAGAGTCATTTCTCGATTCTCGGGAATGTCGGCCGTCATAAAGGCGCCATTAAAACGTATCTATCAATCCCGTCCATGAGAAAGAAACTAAATATGAGAATGGACACATAGGGCTATATTAAGTATGACGTTAACCCAAACGTATGAGCCGTGGCTGAGCTGGACAATCAAGACGGACCACCATCGCGCTTCACTGTATGCATAATGCACATATATGTTGAGGCTAGTCGTTGTCTGTCTCACGGATCAGTAGTTCAGGTGATATTTTGGCTGGTTGCAACACAGATCGATGTTTTTATTTAAAAAAATATATAATTACGTTCTTCTCCGTTCCTCGGACACTTTGCGGCATTGAACCATAGATGCTTAGTTTGTCACTTATTCAAAAGAATAGATCTAGAAAATAGGTTGGTATTCCAGGCTCTCGACAGTTCCTTGTGATGTATTTATTTGACTGGCAAACAGCGCACTGTTTGAGATTTTTATTCATTATCTCGGTACCTAGAATTACAGTTCTCAGTGAGTATTGAACGATATTGAATCCATGCCACAATTGACGAATCCACTGAGTACCCCGAGCACTAACCAGGCCGCCCCTGACCACAGCAGAATCAGTCTTGTGATGTGACCTTATTCATAAGACCATGAAACGTGCCACATTCATAATTTACTTTTAGGGAAATGTTTCATTAAAGTTGGAACCACTTCACTTTTCATTTCCGATCGCCAAAGGTTCACTTGATGTATCTCAATAGCCATTACCTGTTCAAGATCACTACATACGATATTTGATTAAATCATTTCTTCTAGGATATGATCATTAAAAGAAATATAATAATCAAACTTTTATATTTCTTTTTGCTATGCGCAGTTTTAAGAGTTAATAGGTAGCATTTCCTTGGATGGGTGACCGTGTTTGGCAGCTTGACTACTTAGAGTAGGACTTTATTTCTGTCCCTCAACGAAGCCCATGTGATACATGTAGGCAAGTGAGTTTATTCAAAATTGCCTCTGTTCACCCAGCAGAAAATGGGTACCCCGTGGGATAAAGTCATGTGACTATAACCGTCTAGCGCTTAACAGACAACTTGAATTATCCGGGGTTATAAATGATCAGATTGTTCGGGCTCTTCGAGCATGCATTGTGCATGGAGCAATGCGCATGATAAATGAACTATTATTATTAACAGTATTTGTTTACAATGTCTAATCTGCCCGCCATGAAATGCACATGCACTGTTCGTATCGGTGTCCAGGACAGGTTCCAGTGTCATCAGCAGTTGGAGATTACTCACGCCAACCACTATCGAATGAATTGTATGCCATCCTAGTTGTATGTATATCCACTTGATGCCATGTTTGGTGCTAATGCTCACCACAAAACCCATGTACATCTGTTTCAGAGTTTGCAATACGTTGTAATGGTAACGACATCGCTTTAGTTCCTGAGGTCATCCGTGAACGGCATTGGTGTGATATTTATTATTACTGACAATCGTGGATTTATATATTTCCACTATACACTTTGGACGAGACTCCAAAGACTCGAACCGACTGATCAGCACTTGGTATGCCAAGTCAACAGGTTGCTACTACTGACGTTCAGCTTCTACGGGCTCATGTGGTTCACAGTGGGTCCGGCTGGCTGCAACCCCCTCCACATAACTGATACAACTGGACTCTCAACAACGAACAATTACCTGGAAGACACCCCCATCCAGCTGATTATTCCTGAGTGTCACACACACGCACGCACGCACGCGCGCGTACGCACACGCACACGCATACGCACACAGAGTAATCCCCATATTCGCAATTACACAGTTGACTATATAATGAACTCGATCATCATTGATTGATTTGTTTAGATGTCAGTTCTAACGAATAGTTAAACAACAATGTGGAGGTATGCAAACTTGAACAATTATAGCAAAAGTCAGTCGTCAAGTACGTGCTCATAACATGTGTTAAGATAATGAAAAAAATCGCATGTGTGAAAAAAGAATAAAGATATGTAGCTTTGGGATTTTCGCTTATGCGATAGCGCAGTTCATTACACTGAAGAGATGAAAGTTTTCCAGCTATAGTCAGTGAACATCGATATTAATGAAACCTTAAGCCTGGTGCTTCACAGGCAATGATAGAAGACGACTACACTCATTCAATATACACCACTTCATAAATTACAATATTCACTACACACCACTTCATAGATTACACAATTCACTACACACCACTTCATACGTACCACTTCGTCTGTAGCAACATTCCCGACGTACCACTTCGTCTGCAGCAACATTACCTACATGCCACTTCGTCTGCAGCAACATAACCTACGTGCCACTTTGTCTGTAGCAACATTCCCTACGTGCCACTTCGTCTGTAGCAACATTCCATACGTACCACTTCGTCTGTAGCAACAGTCCCGACGTACCACTTCGTCTGTAGCAACATAACCTACGTGCCACTTTGTCGGTAGCAAAATTCCCTACGTACCACTTCGTCTGTAGCAACATTACCTACGAGCCACTTCGTCTGTAGCAACATTACCTACGAGCCACTTCGTCTGTAGCAACATTACCTACGAGCCACTTCGTCTGTAGCAACATTACCTTCGTACCACTTCGTCTGTAGCAACATTACCTACGTGCCACTTTGTCTGTAGCAACAACTGCGTCTATAACGATATTTACGTATTACTTCATATTTTACATCATTCATTAAAAATTTACACTTTGTATATGACAACATTTACTACTTAACATTCTATTTTGAACAACATCCATACTATCTCAACGATACCAACAATCACCTGATACCACTTCCTTCAGAACAACTTTCACTACAGCATTGCAACATTACCACATATCTTTTAACACATACAACAAGTACCATTTCGTCTTGAAAAGCACGTGTTTTCGTCTGTAACAACACTCACTACACACCACTATATCCTTCTGAACAAACACTGTGTAACACTTCGTTTGTAAAACAATCACAACCTACCCTTTCGTCCTTAAGGCAGTCAGTTCATAACACTTAAATAACAAAATTCACTATATAACAATACATATTATTTCATTTATGGCAATGTTTACAACATACCATTTCGTTTAAAAAGCATTCACTCAACAAATCGTCTATAACAGCATCCTCTACATGCTACGTCGTCAATAATACGGATGAAAACATATTCACTCCACATAGTAGTGTACGTTTCAATAATCACTATAACTAACGGTATATAACACAAGCTTCACATGGTGGTGCAAAAGCTTCTTCAGGATTCACTGGGTGGTGCAGACGATTCTACAGGATTCACTTGGTGGTGCAGGAGCTCCTACAAGATTCACTTGGTGGTGCAGGAGATTCTACAGGATTCACTTGGTGGTACAGGAGATTCTACAGGATTCACTTGGTGGTGCAGGAGATTCTACAGGATTCACTTGCTGGTGCAGGAGATTCTACAGGATTCACTTGATGGTGCAGGAGATTCTACAAGATTCACTTGGTGGTGCAGGAGATTCTACAGGATTCACTTGGTGGTGCAGGAGATTCTACAGGATTCACTTGGTGGTGCAGACGATTCTACAGGATTCACTTGGTGGTGCAGGAGATTCTACAAGATTCACTTGGTGGTGCAGGAGATTCTACAGGATTCACTTGGTGGTGCAGGGGCTTCTACAAGATTCACTTGGTGGTGCAGGAGATTCTACAGGGTTCACTTGGTGGTGCAGGAGCTTCTACAAGATTCACTTGGTGGTGCAGGAGATTCTACAGGATTCACTTGGTGATGCAGGAGATTCTACAGGATTCACTTGGTGGTGCAGGAGATTCTACAGGATTCACTTGGTGATGCAGGAGATTCTACAGGATTCACTTGGTGATGCAGGAGATTCTACAGGATTCACTTGGTGGTGCAGGAGATTCTACAGGATTCACTTGGTGATGCAGGAGATTCTACAGGATTCACTTGGTGGTGCAGGAGATTCTACAGGATTCACTTGGTGATGCAGGAGATTCTACAGGAGTCACTTGTTTTTCACAAGTTTCACTGCCATGTCGAAAGTTTCACGATTTACAGGTGCGATGTAAGGCTTTTTTCAATATTCATTTAGCTTGTAAGCACATGTGTACAAGATTCACCAAAAAAACGTCCTAAAGCTCTTTTTAGATTGTGGCGTTGCAAGGGATCCTACAATATTCACTGTATAGGTGTAAGGGTTCCTAAAAGATTAATTGTTTGCTGTAAGGGGTCTTATAAGAATCAATGTCGTGGTGTAAGGGCTCTTACAAAATGCAATGTGGCACCACCACAGGTTTCAACATAATATGTTGGGCTTGTGTAAGGTTTCCTTCACAGTTCGAAGGAGGTGTTGCAAAATAGAAAGGCGTCACTTGCTGTCATGTTTTTAATCATTTTACACACACACACACACACACACACACACACACACACACACACACACACACACACACACACACACACACACACACACACACTCACTCACTCTCACTCACTCACTCACTCACTCACTCACTCACTCTCACTCACTAACACACACACACTCACTTACACTCACTAACACTCACTAACACTAACACTAACACTAACACACACTTTAACTGTTGCCTGGAATATATGTACTCGGCGTCATTAATGAAGGTCAAGCTATTGGTAACTCTATTTCTTACAAGTTGTAAAATCTTTTTTGTTTTAAATATATACAACTGAATGTTTTATAAACTTTCTTAACAGTATGGAAAAACACATCAGGCCGTTGAAATACATTCTGTTACTCATGGCACGTTTTCAATTCAAATTGCCAATATGGAAATCCACCTGACAGTTAATGTCAACGATTTGCAGGTGCAAGTCGCCCTCTCAATCCATGGAAAGTGGAGGACAATATACATGCATTGATGCTTTTTCATTGTCGTTCACTGTTCAGGTGCCTGTGTGAAATCGCAGCTTTAAATGAGACGGTTTTTGACACTTGCTGAAAGGGGACAGGCTATAGAATATGTAAGGATATCCAGGAGTACCACTCGTCGAAGTTAAAGGGCAGCCAGACTCCGTTGTAAGCGACCTGCAGTTTGTCCACCACTAACACCACGTCACAGAAAGGCGCGTTTGAGATGGAGGAGACATCATGGCCGCCGGAATCAACGTCAAGGGTCTCCTGTGCTTTTCACAGATGAAAGCAGATTCAATTTTTGCTTCCATGATTGTCGGCAGAGGATTTATCGTCGCAATAGAGAGCGAATCACAGATGCAACTGTGGCCACGCATAACCGATTTGGCGGGTGTCGTTATGGTTTAGACGTACTCCACTGCACGTGGTCGATGGTAATCTTACCGGACAGCGTTCTCGGGACGGGATTCTGGCTCCTATGCAAGCTATGCATGGCTTTTATGGTCGACCCTCTTTACTGCAAGACGACAACGCTAGGCCTCTTAGGGCCAGGATTGTCACTGAATTCCTTAGGCATCAGGGTGTAGGGCGGATGGAGTGGCCAGCATGCTCGCCAGACCTCAACCCAATGGAGCATGCCTGGGTTGAACTCGGTCGACGTATGTACCTACACATGTCACCTTAGTCTGTCTCACAGTCCCTGAACCAGCTTAGTTTCCCTACGGCCAAGCTCTCTCTGCAATGCTAAATCCCCAAATGAAGCAGGTTCCTGGGGCTCCTTTTCAATTTATATGGGTTTGTTTGTTACTATCAAAATTATATATATTCAGAGACTAAGCACCAGTGGATTTCCCAGGACTCCGCAGAGCTCTAGTAGAGAAATGGAATGCGATTTCGCAAGTTTTCTTTATGAACTTGATAAGGAGCATGTGAACAAGGTACACCTGGGTCTTGGACGCGCGAGGAGGGTACCCAAGATGTTGAATGATCAAGTGCTTCATGTTTGTCATTTTCATTTGTGTGTGTGTGTGTGAGAGAGCGCTCGTGTGCGTGCGCGTTTGTCCATACAACCGATGTTTCCTAGTGCTGTCAGAACTTTTTGTCTGTATGTCACAATGTGTCACGTTAGTCAACACAATTAACATTATGATGACACTCATGGTTCTATCATTTCTGGGAATCTTTCCTTTACATGTGCTATATATCATTTGACCCTTTATTAATGACGCCTAGTATAATAATGAGTCTTCAGTTAAATATGGTATGACTTCTGTCGAACATAAAGCTGAATTTCGTATCGAGAGCGTTGTTTCCTATGGTTGTCACACTACTGTATGGTCATGTGTCTCAAGAACGGCGATACCCTTTGGCGAATGACAGGAAGCATTTCTACACTTTAAAACCGAAATCAAACACACCGACAACCTAATTTCTTGCCACAGCGTGTTGGATTGATCATAACTGATATTGTTTATTGCATTCTAGCAGCAGAAACTGTATATCTGTACTTGCCCTGCTATTATTAGATAGATAATAGGAGCTGTAAGAAGGTTGTCAGTTGCTTATAGTTTCCGTTTAGCAACCTTCATAGGACGTATCAAAGAAGAAGACATTTGGTGACATATTATCTATATAGGGTGCTTCAGAAGAAGACGGTAACCGTAACTCAATTGCCACCATAGAACGGTGGACGCGATTTTAGTGTGGCTGCAGATGCAAATATCTACTGATTTTGAAAAACAATAAACGAATCGATTTTATATGTAATTAGTTTCTAATCATCAATACTGCTCAGGGCGCGCACACGTGCGAAGATACACAACGGGTATACTTTTATTACTTTCTATAATTGACTCGCAAAGACTTCAAATGGCTATTCTATCTACCTATCAATGGATAATACATGTTGTATATGTTATTGATGTGTACATGCACTGTAATGACCAAGGTGTGGTATGGTCATTTAATTGTGTATATTTGACAACACGTTGTAGCATTATTACATTATACCGCTGCAAAACATCAGTAAAGTAAACATAAGTTACAACATACCTCGGCGTAAATGCAGCTATTCCTCTGCGTACCAATTCCTGGCCGTACCTGCTTTTCCGAACCCTCCAGCTAGTCCCATCTACGTTCTACTATAACATCGTACAACTTGCTTACACGCTCACGCAGTGGTAGAGCTGCTAAGGCTCTCAAAGTATGTTCTTGTTTTCCATATGTCTACTCTTGTAGAACAACTTCAAACGAAAAGCTGTGCCATAAATATGATCACTTTCGACTACCAAAGTAGCAATTATACTGTATGCGCATAACGGTTTCCGCGGACTGCCAGCCGCTGGCACTGAGAGCCAGATAATATTTTCTTGAAGTCTTTGAAGTGAAATCTGATCGCTGCTTCTCTACATCCATTCCTGTGATGTGTATAGACTTCACAGAACTCCCTTCCTTTGATCTTTTAATTAAATGACCCTTAGTTGCAGACAGGAATTCTGCAAAAATGGCCTCTTTTTCTATAAAAAAACATTCTTTACGTATTAGAAAGAGGCAGGGATACGGCCATGTGGTGAATAAACGGTAGTGGTTCTATTGGCCTCACAAGAGTTAGTAAAGCTCACTTCTACCAGCAAGAAGAATGTCGGTGAGTTCCTCCACTTTCTCTTGTCTTTATATTATGCAGTACCCTTGTTTGTACTATTCTTGAATACCACAATGTTCAATATTAGATTATGCAATGTATAGATATTTCATATTGAGTCACAAATGTAAACTAACATTGCATTTAACAAGGAAGTATGACGCATACAGATGTTCAAGTGGTAAGATACCTGTGCAAGTATTGCGGGGTATTGAGGCTATACGATAGGAGGGTGTTTTGACTGAATGCATGTAAATCTATGTTCTCCTTTTGACATAAAAATACAATTAATTATTGTGTGTAGATATTTTGATCTTTGTGTGCATATTTGTTATTATGTTCAAAGGTGACCTCTAAAATTACAACATGTCTTCAATGGACAGTTTTAGAAATCGTTTCACTGCACGTTAGCGTATTCTGTTTTCAATAGTGTTCATGTTAAATCACCCCTCTCCATCACACTCTCTCTCTCCCAAACACACTTTCTCTCCCTCGCACGCACGTACACACATACACACACGTACACACACGTACACACACACACACACATATACATACATACATACACTGCGTACGAAATCCTATTTATGACGTAACGTACGCTGGTATGGTAACTTCTGTCTTGTACAACGCGTACTGTAGCAGTGGGTTAGCTGTATTACGTCGTGTCAGCGTGTGAGGGAGGAAAAGGGCGCAGGTCCAACCTTGTATGAGCTGGAGGATCTGTAGACGGAGTCACCAGCAGCTGTTTGTATATCAAACTGCACTTTACAGGTGTTATTTTTTATTATTCCCATAACATTTTAGACTCCGTGTAATGATCAGATGATAGAAACTCTTACCTTTTCGTAGAATCTTTGATATTGACCGACGAGCAGTTGTGCAGTTCCAACGACGATTTCGGAACTGATACTGACATTCAATGAGAGCCATCTTAGCTCCTTTTGCCACTTCTTCTACAATTTCCGGCTCCTTCCTGCATATGGCGCGCTGTTTACCTGCGAGTCGCCGCGTCTTGCGGCAGATGCTGTTCGGGTCCATCACCAGGGGGCTACCAACTGCCCTGAAGAAACCAAATACAGTGTTCACTGTATGTCATGAATATAACATATATCTACTATGGTGCTGATAAAGTAAACAAAGACCAAGTATGCATTGAAGCAACGTATAGCATGTATGTAATGAACAAACATGAAGTACGTATGTAGTAATGAAAGCATATACGCCGTATATCGCAGTCAGTAACACACCACATCGGTTCCCAATTGCGCAGATCGATGCTCATGCTGTTGATCACTGGATTGTCTGGTCCAGACTCGATTATTTACAGACCGCCGCCATATAACTGGAATATTGCTGAGTGCGGCGTAAAACTAAACTCTCTCACACACACACACACACACACACACACACACACACACACACACACACACACACACACACACACACACACACACACACACACACACACACAAAAACACACACACAAACAAAAACACACACACACAAAAACACACACACACAAAAACACACACACACATACATACACACACACATACATACATACATACATACATACATACATACATACATACATACATACATACATACATACATACATACATACATACATACATACATACATACATACATACATACATACATAGGATGTATTGTTAATAACAGATAATTAGTAGTCCAAATATGAACCTTTGAAATTTGATCAGAAGTGGGTCATACCCCACGATTGGTCAAAACATTTAATTCCTGGTGCGCCTGATCCAGTTCGTGTCATGTTGCCTGACATTTCGTCCACGCCTATCCAGGAAGGCTTGAGTGAATCTGGACTTAACTGTAAAGGTTACACTAGACCATCCATTGACGATACCCACAGTTTGTAAACTCTAAAGGTCATTGATGCCTTGCTAATATCTGGTGATTTGGTAACGGAGATACAACATAGCGTTAAGATTAAGTGTGATTACCGATGAATCGATCCTGTTTTGTGTTGTTTACCTGGATTGTTATGTCGATCATTAACATTATCCGTCTGCATAAACACATTAAGATGTCTGCAAACCACAGACGGAGACACTATGAACATATCGGCTACCTTTTGCTGAGCTGTACCAGTTTAAAGAACACTAATAGCCCTTTGTCGTTAATAGCGTTGCAAACTACGCATTCCCAATCTGATTACAACTACTGTAAAATAAGAGTAAAGAGACTTATGTGTTACTGTGGATAATGAACGTTACCAATGCTAATGGCTATAACGACTTTTCACTGAAATGTCAACATCAAGAATGACCCCAACCTTGTGAATGGTTCATTGCAAGGTTTTGTGTGTGTGTTGTGACGTCTGGATTTGGTTTTCGAAGCTGATCTTTCTTCGATCATGACCTTATTATTTGATGATCCATACCTGTTTTGTTGAATGTACATTGGTTCAGTAATCTTAGTAAAGCAGTTGCTGATAAGACTGTGACACATATCCTGAATGCGTATAGGACGGCCAAGTGGACTTACTTAATCAATCGTTCTTACTATTCACATTACATCAGTTTACATGACATGCGTACAAGGAATGGTATGATGTCTTCTTCTAAGGTGGATGGTTCGTGAAAATATACCTACACTTTTTGTGACGTCAGTGGGCATGAGGACGAGAACACACCTCACAGCTCACTCTACGTTTATTCATAGAGTAATGATGTACTAGTACTCGGCTATAACTAATAGCATGAGTAAACGTTCACTGCGGTCATGCATGAAGTGTATAGTGCAAAACGTGTGTGCATGTATAGCTGTTAAAAACCTAACTTGCATATAATGCAAAACAGTGTTTAGATGTCTTTAATTGACAGAAAACACGTATCACCCATGGTATGATATCGGACTGCGCATCTGAGTATTGGTTTGTGTTGTACAGACAGTCAGGTATGAATTTAGCCGCTGCTCACTTTGGCCTTCTCAGTATCTGCACGTCTTACCCCTATCGCCCGTTCCACCACCAACAACCTCACCTCCCCTAAACCCTCGAACATTCAAGCCATCCTCACCCCACCCCCATCCTCAGCCCACCCCCTACCTATAGTCTGCTCCGCCTTCTATTCCTAAAACACCTGTCGCCATGCTAGTTTGCGCCAAGTATGTTCCCCTGCGTGTCGAGATAGAAGCTTCTGAGGGAGAGACTTGTTGCTCTTTAGAAAGGCTATACTCGTTCCTCCAGTTTCTACGTAGTACAACTATGTATTCGATCACTGTCGACATTCTGTATATTCAAACTATGTTAAGTATACAATGTTTATATTGTATTGTAAATAATACCAACATTTTGTATGTAAACATAAAATGTCAACGCCAGAGAATAACCAGTCTCGTTAATAACACGAAACAGATTCCACTGAGCGTAATTGGCAAAGTATGTTACACTAGCTACAGTCTGTATGTACATACCATATATATCATGTGTGAAGAAAATTCAGCATTCTGCATGTTCAACTTCTAAACATTCTCTAAGTACACACTCTATAGGTATTGTTTACTGAATATTATCAACACTCTACATGTGAATACTGTTGACATTTGCTAACTTACATATCATTCATCCTTTCTAAAACACTGTCAGTAACGTGAACATAAGTATTGTCGACAGTATGTATTTAAACACAATTGATACACATCTGTAAACAATGATGACAATATGTATACAAACACTGTCTACATCATGAACTTAAACACTGTCGGCTTACTTCATACAAACACTGTCTACATCATGAACATAAACACTGTTGGCTTACTTCATACAAACACTGTCTACATCATGAACATAAACACTGTCGGCTTACTTCATACAAACACTGTCTACATCATGAACATAAACACTGTCGGCTTACTTCATACAAACACTGTCTACATCATGAACATAAACACTGCCGGCTTACTTCATACAAACACTGTCTACATCATGAACATAAACACTGTCGGCTTACTTCATGCAAACACTGTCGTCTTTCCGAAGGGAAGTAGTATTGACATGCCCTTATATACATCGATGCGCGTATTCGAACACTGATCACATAATGCTTGGAACAGACCTATAGTTTGATTTGAGGGGGACTAGGGGTAGAGAATGGGGTTTTTTGTTGAACAGCTTACTGGAAAGAAAATTCAGGTCCTCAAAGAATATGAATCAACCCTAAATACTTTCGGCTTTCGGTCGTTATGTACATGGAAAATGTGACATTATCAAATTATGCATGCAAACAGTTTCATTATGTATATGAACACGGCGCAATTAAATATGTGAACACCCTGTCATTACATATCTAAACACGTAGTCATCGTGTATATTAACACGGCGTTATTATGTATGTAAACAATTTTTCAATATAGGTTATATCCCAAAACTTCCACACCCCAAAACTTCCACATCCCAATACTACCACACATTGTTAAACGGTAGTGACAATTTTTGATAATAGCCAGTTTTATATGTTTACTTTAAAAAGAGAAGAAGATAATTTAATGAAATTTGTCTTTCAGATATTTCAGAATGTTTAAAGAATATGTAATAGGCAAAAGATTTACTTATGGATGTCCCTGTCATGTAAAAAAATAGGTAAAGACTGTGTGTTACGGCAGTGACACTGTGACGGTATAAAATGTCACCACCGTAATGGCCCTAACGGACATAAGTTCTATTTTAATGTTCCACATAGACTGTAACATGTAACTAGAAAAGATATGTAGGTTTGTTAATAACCCTGTCTTAATGAAATATAAAATTTATTACTAAGTGATTGTTTGTATTCATTGTATTATTAGGTAATCAGTATGCTAAAGTGTGGACCTTCAAGCGGAAATGTTGTTGTTATAAGCTGTGGAAAATTTGAGATATGGAAGTTTTGGGAGGATACCGTCAATATAATCTGAACACCCTGTCAGTATGTACATGCACACTGCAGTCAAAATGTGTGTGAACACAGCAATCAGTATGTATGTACTCACTGTGTCAGTATGGATTTGAAACTTGGGTCCTTATGTTTATAAACACTGAGGTAATTTTGCATGTGAAGTCTGTGGTCAGTATATATGTAAACGTTGTGTTATTCCTGTATCTTTGTGCAGGCTTAACATGTCTTGATGCACTCATAAGTGGGCATTGTGTATATACTTGTGAAGGATAAAGCATGTATTTCCCCACTGATACTTTTGAGGTGCCTCACACATTCCTTCCATCACTTCCATCGTATGTATGTAACTTTGTGTTACTTCTGTGTATCTACATTACAGGTAATGGGTGTGTGCACACTATGGACATTATGAGTGCTATTCTCTGGAGAAAATATATGTATACACAAGAGATGTTATGTACGCATACACCAGGGACATTATGTATGTACACACTAAAAATATTATGAACTAGAGACATTATGTATGTACACACTAAAGATATTATGGACGAGAGACATTATGTATGTATACACTAAAGATATTATGGACTAGAGACAGTATGTATGTATACTCTAAAGATATTATGGACTAGAGACATTATGTATGTATACACTCAAGATATTATGGACTAGAGACATTATGTATGTATACACTAAAGATATTATGAACTAGAGACAGTATGTATGTATACACTAAAGATATTAAGAACTAGAGACAGTATGCATGTGTACACTAAAGATATTATGGACTAGAGACAGTATGTATGTGTACACTAAAGATATTATGAACTAGAGACATTATGTATGTATACACTAAAAATATTATGGACTAGAGACATTATGTATGTATAATCTAAAGATATTATGAACTAGAGACATTATGTATGTATACACTAAAGATATTATGAACTAGAGACAGTATGTATGTATACACTAAAGATATTAAGAACTAGAGACATTATGTATGTATACACTAAAGATATTATGAACTAGAGACAGTATGTATGTACACACTAAAGATATTAAGAACTAGAGACAGTATGCATGTGTACACTCAAGATATTATTTACTAGAGACATTATGTATGTACACACTAAAGATATTATGAACTAGAGACAGTATGTATGTGTACACTAAAGATATTATGGACTAGAGACATTATGTATGTATACACTAAAGATATTATGAACTAGAGACATTATGTATGTGTACACTAAAGATATTATGGACTAGAGACATTATGTATGTACACACTAAAGATATTATGAACTAGAGACAGTATGTATGTGTACACTAAAGATATTATGGACTAGAGACATTATGTATGTGTACACTAAAGATATTATGAACTAGAGACATTATGTATGTATACACTAAAGATATTATGAACTAGAGACAGTATGTATGTATACACAAAAGATATTATGAACTAAAGACATTATGAATGTATACACTAAAGATATTATGGACTAGAGACATTATGTATGTACACTAAAGATATTATGAACTAAAGACATTATGAATGTATACACTAAAGATATTATGGACTAGAGACATTATGTATGTATACTCTAAAGATATTATGGACTAGAGACATTATGTATGTATACACTAAAGATATTATGGACTAGAGACAGTATGTATGTATACACTAAAGATATTAAGAACTAGAGACATTATTTATGTACACACTAAAGATATTATGAACTAAAGACATTATGTATGTATACACTAAAGATATTATGGACTAGAGACAGTATGTATGTATACACTAAAGATATTAAGAACTAGAGACATTATGTATGTACACACTAAAGATATTATGAACTAGACACATTATGTATGTATACTCTAAAGATATTATGGACTAGAGACATTATGTATGTATACTCTAAAGATATTATGGACTAGAGACATTATGTATGTATACACTAAAGATATTAAGAACTAGAGACAGTATGTATGTATACACTAAAGATATTATGAACTAGAGACATTATGTATGTACACACTAAAGATATTATGAACTAGAGACATTATGTATGTATACTCTAAAAATATTATGAACTAGAGACAGTATGTATGTATAATCTAAAGATATTATGGACTAGAGACATTATGTATGTATACACTAAAGATATTATGAACTAGAGACAGTATGTATGTATACACTAAAGATATTAAGAACTAGAGACATTATGTTTGTACACACTAAAGATATTATGAACTAGAGACATTATGTATGTATACACTAAAGATATTAAGAACTAGAGACATTATGTATGTACACACTAAAGATATTATGAACTAGAGACAGTATTCATGTATACTGTAAAGATATTATGGACTAGAGACATTATGTATGTATACACTCAAGATATTATGGACTAGAGACAGTATGTATGTATACACTAAAGATATTATGAACTAGAGACATTATGTATGTATACACTAAAGATATTATGAACTAGAGACATTATGTATGTATACTCTAAAGATATTATGAACTAGAGACAGTAAGTATGTATACACTAGAGACATGTTGCATGTATACAGCAGAGACATTATGCATGCATACCCTTGAGACATTATCATTGCCTAAATTAGAGACATTAATGTATTTATATGCGATGGGTGTTACGTAAGTGTGCACTTTGAACACGATGTATGTAAAACTATTTTAAAATATATGTATACACTGTAGATATGGACATGTTTGTAAACTATTTGGGATTATATATGATTAAGCTATAGCTTTTATGTAGTTTGTGCATGCAATATAGGGTTTAGTTTTGTATACACAACGGATTTTAGTTTTACACACACTATGAAGACTTCGTATACATTTCGACATCATGTACATTTACACGATAGGACATATGGATGCTTATATCGTGAGGTTTATGTGTGTATAAACTGCGGAGATTGGGTATATATACAATGTGAATATGAATTAGGTTTTCGCTAGGGGATTATGTATGTTTACATTATGGATAATGCATGTATAGACTGTTTGGATATGTTTGTATACACTTTGAGAGTTATATTTTTAATACATTTTGGAGATTATGTATATACTATATCAATTATGCATGTATACATTGTATACAATATGTAAATACGGTATTCGTAATTTGCACAAAAATAGTCTAACGAATAAGTATGTACAAAGGGCTTTTCCCAGTAAACAGCATTACATTATGGACACTTTGCTGGCAGAATTCTGTGGCATATTATAACTAGACACTTAATAATTTGTATGTGCATATAAACTCTCTACTAGTACATCATACACTGCATACATTATCCACTATCGATGTTATCATTATCATTTTACATGTTTTATACCTTCAGTGTTATAATCTATGGGCACTAGCGACATATATTTGCCCACTTTTGAAATTCATTACACACAACGGCCACTTATT
This sequence comes from Haliotis rubra, assembly GCF_003918875.1. Lineage (NCBI taxonomy): Eukaryota > Metazoa > Mollusca > Gastropoda > Lepetellida > Haliotidae > Haliotis > Haliotis rubra. Next base: position 143,296 of record NW_025765238.1, on the reverse strand, counting down.
ATAAACACTATGGATATTTTCTATACACTCTACGGACATTATACACACAGCAAACATTCATATAACACACTACAGACATTCAGTGCACGCACGAACACTACAGACGTTCTCTATACACAGTATGGACATTAAACGCGCAATGGACATTCATGTTAGACATTGGGACATTATAAACACTACGGACATTCATTACACAAACGACGGGCATTCACAACACACACTACGAATATTTACTACACACACTATGGACATTCTCGAGACACACTACGGACATTCATTACACACACTACGGGCATTCATTTCACACACTGTGGATATTCATTACACACACTATGGACATTATACACAGAACAGAGTTTCATTTTATATACTACGGACTTTTATAATTAATCATACACAATGCGGACATTCATTACACACACTAGGGACATAATACATACAACAGAGATTCAGTTTATATACTACGGACATTTATAATTAATCATACACACTGCGGACATTCATTACACACACTACGGACATTATACATACAACAGAGATTCAGTTTATATACTACGGACATTTATAAAACACACTATGGAAATTCATTAAACACACTGCGGACATTCATTACGCACACAACGGACATTATACACTCAGCAGAGATACATTTTATATACTACAGACATTTAAAATACACACTGTGGACATTCATTTCACACACTGCGGACATTCGTGCTCGCTCTCGCTCGGGAAATACCAACATTTAGGCACTCGTTTCGTAAACATAGTATGACATGGCGACTCACATAATATCCTCAATTTATAATACACACTATGGAAATTCATTACACACACTGCGGACATTCATTACACACACAACGGACATTATATACACATAACATAGATTCATTTTATATACCACGGACATTCATAATACACACTATGGACATTCATTACACACACAACGGACATTATATACACATAACATAGATTCATTTTATATACCACGGAAATTCATAATACACACTATGGACATTCGTTACACACACAACGGACATTATACACACAACATAGATTCATTTTATATACCGCGGACATTCATAATACACACTATGGACATTCATTACACACACTGCGGACATTCGTTGCATACACTGCGGACATTCATCGCACACACTACGGACGTTTATTACACACACTACGAACATTCATTACACACACCACGGACATTCATTACACACACTGCGGACATTATACACACAACAGACATTCATTATATATTCTACGAACATTTATAATACACACTATGGACATTCAATATACACACTGCGGACATTCACAATAGACACAAAGGGGCATTGATAAAACAGGCTATGCAAATTCATTTTTCACAGTTTGGACAGTCATTACACACACTACGGGCATTACACAAATTGATCCCATTCATATACACCCTACCCAGTGTTTATATTTCAGTCTATCTGCGACAGTCAACATACCTTAATAGAAACAACCCACAAGGTCTTTACACTTGAACCCATCTTGACATTGAACATACCTTAATGGAAACAACCTACCAGGTCTTTACACTTGAACCCATCTTGACAGTCAACATACATCCTACCTTTTTTTAAACATGATCATAAACGGTCTTTCAACCCATCTTGACATCCAACATCCGTTACTATATGCAATCTACTAGGTCTTTCATCTCACCTTGACAGTCTACATTCGTTACTGTAAACACCTTACATGGTCATTCAACCCACCTTGACAGTCTACATTCGTTACTGTAAACAGCTTACACGGTCATTCAACCCATCTTGTCAGTCTACATTCGTTACTGTAAACACCTTACATGGTCATTCAACCCACCTTGTCAGTCTGCATTCGTTACTGTAAACACCTTACATGGTCATTCAACCCACCTTGACAGTCAAGATACGTTACTAACTCAACTAACTGTATACACCTTACCCGGACTTTACGCACATACACGCACGCAGGTACTTACACGCACGCACGCAAAGACAGACAGGCATGTACATGTGGTCGTCTTTGTATTTACGTCTTGTATTGTCGGTAGACGGAAAATACCATTACAATTTAGCTATGTTATTGTAGATAGAGTTTTTTTGTTTTTGGGGTAAGATTTGGGCTGTGACCTTTTAACTTCATGTATCCCTTAATATGTATATTTCAGTCACGTATATAATTTGATCATTGTTTATACAATGCCTATTCATATGCTTACTATGGAACTGCATCATCGTATTTGTACACATCTCTATCTACCCTGTGGTAGGTACCATAATTTTGTTTCTTGTCACCATATATGACTAAAATGTACATTAGAAAGCACAAAGTGTTTATGTTTCTACTAGTCAGCACTGCTCTTGGAATATGTTCATACGTAGGCAGATACTGTCTTTGTGTCGACTTGTGGGAAACATATTCTTTCGTTTATTTGTAAAATCGTCCAACCTTCATTCATCAACTTTTAGTTTCCTTTTTGTCACTTAATTAACTTGACACCACCCATTTACATAAATATTCTGTTTGCATCCAATGTGTCCAGTTTGACTGGATAACAAATCAGTTAACATCAAGTACCATGTGCTTGTGAAGCACCATGCTGACTGGCAACAAGTGTCGCACAGTTCGTAATGTTCACTATACGCCTGTAGTGACACGGTTTACACTGAAGCCAGCGCTAACAATCTTTCGATAATATCACAAAAGCCATGCCAGCGATAATCAGAAGATTTTATGTCCGCTCTTGCAGTTTATTACATCAGACAGTTCAAATAAGCACCAGTGTACGATGGTGGAACCAAGTTACCCAGGTACCGTACATAGTCACCCGCCGTTCTACTTCACCCGGTCTTCACACTACATGATATGCAGATACCCACCCATCGTTCTCGCAACTGCACTACCCAGTCTTCACACTACACTTCATATGGAAAGACAGCCCTCGTTCCTACCTACATTCCTACCTGTTGGTTACACTACAGAACAATTAGACAGTTAGCCAGTCTCATTACTACAATCCATCTGGACACATTTCACACGACAAGAGCGCCCGACTCTACCTAACACGGCTATGCTTTTCTTCACTATCACATCAAAAACGCTACTTCTCAGCCCTTAATAGGAAGTATTGAAACCGTTCAACCTCTAGAATGTACGACTCGACCGTCGCATCCTTCTTTTCCTTGTCCTTCATACATCAAAGTGGAAGTGTTATTCAATCAAAACATTATATTATGAATATTTTGGCATTTAATACTTTGTCATCGAAACTTCATCACCCTAAAGATACTACTTGGACTGACAATGTTACAGATAATATGATGTATATGGTCCTACCTGAAACACCATACATGTAGTGATGATCACCCTATAGATACTACTTGGACTGACAATGTTACAGATAATATGATGTATATGGTCCTACCTGAAACACCATACATGTAATGATGATCACCCTATAGATACTACTTGGACTGACAATGTTACAGATAATATGATGTATATGGTCCTACCTGAAACACCATACATGTAGTGATGATCACCCTATAGATACTACTTGGACTGACAATGTTACAGATAATATGATGTATATGGTCCTACCTGAAACACCATACATGTAGTGATGATCACCCTATAGATACTACTTGGACTGACAATGTTACAGATAATATGATGTATATGGTCCTACCTGAAACACCATACATGTAGTGATGATCACCCTATAGATACTACTTGGACTGACAATGTTACAGATAATATGATTTATCCTACCTGAAACACCATACATGTAGTGATGATCACCCTATAGATACTACTTGGACTGACAATGTTACAGATAATATGATGTATATGGTCCTACCTGAAACACCATACATGTAGTGATGATCACCCTATAGATACTACTTGGACTGACAATGTTACAGATAATATTATGTATATGGTCCTACCTGAAACACCATACATGTAGTGATGATCACCCTATAGATACTACTTGGACTGACAATGTTACAGATAATATGATGTATATGGTCCTACCTGAAACACCATACATGTAATGATGATCACCCTATAGATACTACTTGGACTGACAATGTTACAGATAATATGATGTATATGGTCCTACCTGAAACACCATACATGTAATGATGATCACCCTATAGATACTACTTGGACTGACAATGTTACAGATAATATGATGTATATGGTCCTACCTGAAACACCATACATGTAATGATGATCACCCTATAGATACTACTTGGACTGACAATGTTACAGATAATATGATGTATATGGTCCTACCTGAAACACCATACATGTAATGATGATCACCCTATAGATACTACTTGGACTGACAATGTTACAGATAATATGATGTATATGGTCCTACCTGAAACACCATACATGTAATGATGATCACCCTATAGATACTACTTGGACTGACAATGTTACAGATAATATGATGTATATGGTCCTACCTGAAACACCATACATGTAATGATGATCACCCTATAGATACTACTTGGACTGACAATGTTACAGATAATATGATGTATATGGTCCTACCTGAAACACCATACATGTAATGATGATCACCCTATAGATACTACTTGGACTGACAATGTTACAGATAATATGATGTATATGGTCCTACCTGAAACACCATACATGTAATGATGATCACCCTATAGATACTACTTGGACTGACAATGTTACAGATAATATGATGTATATGGTCCTACCTGAAACACCATACACATGTAGTGATGATCACCCTATAGATACTACTTGGACTGACAATGTTACAGATAATATGATGTATATGGTCCTACCTGAAACACCATACATGTAATGATGATCACCCTATAGATACTACTTGGACTGACAATGTTACAGATAATATGATGTATATGGTCCTACCTGAAACACCATACATGTAGTGATGATCACCCTATAGATACTACTTGGACTGACAATGTTACAGATAATATGATGTATATGGTCCTACCTGAAACACCATACATGTAGTGATGATCACCCTATAGATACTACTTGGACTGACAATGTTACAGATAATATGATTTATCCTACCTGAAACACCATACATGTAGTGATGATCACCCTATAGATACTACTTGGACTGACAATGTTACAGATAATATGATTTATCCTACCTGAAACACTTTTTTCCAGATTTCATATGAAACGTATTAACCTTACAATAGTCGACGCGACTGTTGACTAGTCCGTAGACACTTAAAGCGCTACACCACCCATCCAGCAAACAAGTGTCATCTTACATACAATACCCTCAAATTCCTTGAACGTATGACCCGCTGCCTACGGAACAGAATTTCGCGAATTAATTTTTCAATTCATATTAATTTCTACTGGAATATTATATCATATTATATCAAATATAACACGCTCATTCTGACCAGCAAGTGCAAGTAGGTTTTAAACCGTAAAGAATGAATACTGTTAACCAGCAACAACATTACTTTAAGCACGTCAAAACGTCTGGGGATGTCACAGTCGACACAGTTAAAATCTCACAACAAACGTGCTACAAGCGGAAAATATAACCATCTTCGTTTATCTTCTCTAAATCAATCCAGAATAATTATTTAAAACGTGGATCAATTATTGGATTAAATGTTATGTTTTCCCCTACGTACCAATTGATATAGTTGCATATTTCACACTTAATTACGAAGCAGAGACTCGGTAAATATTGTGCCATTTACGAGACAAATAGCTTTAAACAAATAAAGATACCTATTACTTCCTTTCCACGTTTAACATTGATTACTGCATTAAAATATTGAAATTGATTATATATACTAGATCGTAACAATGATAAGTATCCTTTACGACTATATTTGGTCTTTTGGAAAAGCAATGCCATTGATGCTTATGTATTTGGACTGGTATGTCTCGATATCTCCACATTACACATTTAACACAAACTTTCATTCAATCTAGCAAAATTGAAATGTTGTCCAACTTATTTCATCCATGAAAGTATGTCTATTACTTATATAAGAGATTAATGTACATACTCGAATCTATAGCTGTATTGATTTGTTGCTCCATCACTACTATCAGACAAGAATGAATGATGCCACTTGACTAGAGCTATCCAAATGTAGCCAAGTATATTCTAAGTTATTTATGTGTGGGACGAGTTCGGGTTGTTAGACACCAGATTATTAGAAGATTTGGGGTGTTGTATTTACTTGAGAGACCATCGTACAGTGTGGTATATGGGTCCGTTCATGCTATAACGTGATCCTTTAAGTCGCCTGCGACAGCGCTTACTTGACAAGCTATTCAACACACGGGAAAGCTAACATGTTAAGTCGCATTTGATTAACTATTATTGCAGGAGTCTTGTCCTCTTTCAATAACCTATCATTCGAATGTACAGCAATATAGAGCACAATTCTTTACTTTTCCCAATTTGAAAGCATTCCTATCCGTCTAATAAAGAATTGAGAGTGTCTTTCAAACGGTTCAAGTTAATTCCTTTCGCTTTGCGAAGTCGCTGCTATTGGTGTGTAAAGGCCGTGTTTGAAGCCCCGGGTTGACCTCGCGACCCGGCTTGCCACGGCGGAACTTTGATGTGTGCCTGTCGTCCGTTAGCCGACTCCCCGACAAACCCGCTGTATACCTCAAGCTGCACACACCTCGCACTTCACAACATATTTTAATTTGAAGCGTTCTCAGAATTTTAATGTAAGCATCTGCCATGTGTGACTACGGCTGTAACAACCAATACACTGTAACAGTAATTCCCGGCGATATGCATCGATACCCAGGTATACTAAACATACAAATGAAGCCCAAACCGGACAAATCTTATCAATTAGTTAAGCTTATGTCACGATAATTTAGTTGCTTCGCAATGCAAGAACATGAAACGACACGGATGCTTTTGCTTGCAAACAATTATAATGTACAGAATACAAACTGATCGCTCTCGAAATCGGCCGAGCTTCAATTCCGTCTCATCTCACTGTTACCGTGGACTGTTCGGACACCAGCGCACTTGCAGCCGTTGGATATAAAACGATCTACTCTTTCACTATAGAGTTACCTAGAGAAAAATTAACGTCGTTTTATAATTAGATTTATTTTAAACAGAGACCTTTTCAGTTTTTTTCACGTGTGTTTTGTCACGAGGCGTGTGCATTGTGAATGAACAGTGTGTATAGCCCGCATGCGAGTTGCCGAGACAGTCGCGGGTAGCGCCGGTCGGTCACACTTACAAACCTCGTTTGAAGAGTTACTTTAAGTGAAATCCTTTTTCCATCTTGTCTCAATGCGAATCGTAGTTTTATATTACGGGATTTAGCGCGAGTTAATTGAACGAAAAAGTCCATTAGTTTAAACGTTTCGTCGGCAGTGTTTAAGTAGAATGCTACAGTAACTCCCGCACATTTATCTGCCAACAGCTGGAACGATATGAGCAGGGTTCTATCTTAAATCAATAAACTTGCGTCAGATTATTACAAGTTATTAATATGCCGCTCTCCTGTTGGAAGAACTTTCGGTATATCCCCCTCTCTAGAGTAGCTCTCCCATATATCGACGTAGTTTACACACTTCCCGATATACGGATGTCTAGTTTTTATATGTTTACGATATATTAAAAGCGAATGATTACTAACATGAAAGTAGAATCTAGTGTTTGTGACGCGTATTTGTAGTATAAGATAAATGATTTTACCAATGTATTGATTGTATCTCCCTACATCCCCCCCCCCTCCGATGCACGCCGCCCTCCCCCCACTGCCACCATCCGACATCGCAACATTTCCAGTGTTTGTTTTCCAGCCAGTAATCGCACAGTAAATTTGTTCACCAGCCTTCTAATTTGCCCTTATGTCCAAAATGTTTGACTCTTCCGAGTGTAAGAGAAGACATGCGAAGACTATAGATTACAGTGTTAACGAATTTCCATATTCACAATGTTGTCCTCCACACAGATACACCAACCAATACATCAGCACTGGAAATATAACTAGTGCCCAAACTAACGCTCGAATGTTCTGTTTGTGATCAAGTGTATAATATCGAAACTGTCAGGTGCTGTTTTGAAATGCTTCTTGAAATAAACATGTATTGAGCTGAACATCAAGGACCATTCACGTATTGAACTCTTTAAACATTTTTTAACATTTCAACATATTTATATTTTACGCAGATGAATCAGAACTCTAGCCATATACATTAGTTTGTAAACATAATTATAGTGACACATATTCCGTCTTCATTGTTACGGTTATCACTTTATTATCAATGAGTGATAACTATTTACGTAAATATTTTAAGAATCTTAAATTCTCACACTACAAAAACTAAATATGTCATACAATTTACTTACCACCAAAGGCCAATTATATTGGTCGGGAAGATAAGATAAAAATAAAGACATATAAGTATCCCTTGAATGCGCATGGTCGTGTCGCTGCTCTCCGGCCACCTCTTCAACGTGGGTGGATGTCCCTGGTGTCACTTCGCATACATCTAATCAACGATTGCAGTAACAACACATATCTTCTGTACCATTTTGATTGTCACACAAGACTTTTTCATTCGGTCGTTCAAAGCATTCTATACTTTTGTTTAGTTCTTGGCAGCACTACCTGCTTGAATCACTGAATTCCAACTCCTTCAAAAAATGATCATTTGTGAAATGTGTTGAAGACGTAGAGCGAAGTCCAGGCGACCAACCAATGTGTAGAATGTGGATCTTTTCTTATTCTCACTTAGGTAATAAAACTCCCGTGTTGGCTTCTACACCGATGTACTTCGCAGATGTTGTCTGAGATGAGAACCTCACAGACTAGCCCCAATTCTTTGAACAAACTTTCATCATAAAAGATAAAAAATGGCACTTTCCTAGCCGGCTGCACTGTGCACCTATTTGGTCGCTAGGGGGGTGCCGTGTTCTCCATAGAGGAGGACGGGTGGGTAAGTCAGATGTCTAGGGAGTTAGCTTACCCGTATATTTGCCTGTAGAGACATATATACCCGTAGTTTTTACTGTCGCTACAGTCTGTGTGCACACAAAAACTGGCCATACTCTAGTCCTCTGCTACACCTAGAGTATGTCTCCAGACACGAAACGATCCGCTGTCCAGTGGTATCTTACCTGAAAAAACAAGTATGAAATGCTAGTTTTCTCTGTGGTGGACACGCTCCATTGATTGCAGACAGACAGAGATCACCTCTCCACTAAAATTGGCTCGATATGAATCCCTCAACAAAGCCGTCAAGTGAGTGTCGTCCGCTCAGTGGTAATATTGAAGCAATTTGCTTTACCACCCCAGCCGAGGCTGTACCTCGCAGTCCTTGCCGCAGCATCCTTCCATAAAGTGTCACCCACAGTCTCACGTCATTCTCCTAATTGTGGACAATAATTTCCCTGTGAGATATAAAGTGCTCAGCTATTATTTAGTGTTTAGAGTCTGTTAGAATATCTCTTTGATTAGTAATGCTAATATTCCTCCATAAATTGTAGATGTCAAGTGAGAAGTGATGAAAGAAAGAGTGAATATATAACTGTTGATGAAGTCCTTACCTTGATAACACTCCCTTTTAAACACAGGAGCTGAATGTTTATCCAGTGTCTAGAGAAGATTGTACACTTTCCTTTCGTGTCGCATCTGCGATAAAGGAATGTTGATGGTTGTATGACAGAACAGTTATTTGCACATGTTCATGTGATTTGTTTTATTTCACACGTGTTTAAGATACTTACAGTTTTCGTTTTAAACACCGATTTATTCACTTATTGCGATGGTCATAATTAAATAGCTACTAAATGTATCATACTTACTATCCAGGAGTCCGGGAGGAGCTATCAACAAGACTAATTTTAAAATCCACAAATGAAATTTTGCGCTGTATTCTTTTTCTGTGTTGAGTCGAAATGAGGGACTATAGTCAGGCACAAAAGTCCAATAAAAGGTCGATGTTTCGGGATGGGCAACATCGTATTAGCTCTTAATTCGTCTTTCTTTAAAGAGAAACCTGCAAGAGAGCAGAGAGACGGGGGCCGGGTCGTGAGTTGGAGGTCAGATGACTAGTCAGCTTCTAAAGCGAGGCTGTAATCTAAATTGTAACCTCCTTAGTTCAATGAACAACTAACAGCTCTCAACGATTTCATCTGTGATACCACAAGCCCTCTCTCCTAAGGCGGCTTCAGATTGACTCTTCTCTCCTCCCAGCCAACACGTGGGAGCGGGAATATGTTTTGGCGCACCGATACTTCCGTGTGGCGGTGATGCGGACGCGCACTTGTGTATACCTGCTCTAAACTTGCCTGATGCTGGTTCCTAGCCAAATATCAGCCCTCGTTCTATGTAACATAAAGAATTAACCACATCATTTTGGCTTGTTGCTTGCCCTTTGATACCTAAAACACCTCTTGGTGTAATTGGGTTTACCATTTACACCAGTATATCACGTGAAATGGTTATTGCTTTCATGCGCATCAGATTGACTATTGCCTGTTTTACTTGGATACTTAATTTAGGTGTGTGTCAATATGCTTCTGTGTGAAGTGACATCAGATAGAACGACCCGTTTAGTGTCACTCGTTAATATCTCACATGTTTCTACACAAACGTGTATATCTATAACCTACAACTGGTCCTCGACAGGCATCAACAGTTGACAATATACAAGAAGGTGACACAGTCTTAGTGTTCGTGCTGTATACAGTATCCACAACCTATACATGGTTTAACGAAACTGTTCCCCATAACAATGATAATGACTTGAGATCTGTACTACTGACTTAATAATGAAGTCCAGTCCATAGATTATTTAAAAACCTGTATGTCTGTAGCTCGATATTCTATAGCATTTACACACTACGTTCACGACTGAATGCGTGAAGTGTAGCAATTTCCTGCGCTGGAGTTAATGTAAGAGTTAATGTAAAACGCTGACCTACAGATAACCATGTGATAATATGATGACGTCACAGCAGATAATGACGGCACTGAGAAATGACGCATGCGCGAAATGGTTCCTATTCCCATAAACTCAAATTTAGGATGGTTATATCCGTTGAACTCAACGAATGAACTGCAACATTCACATAAGTGTGTTATTTGTGTTACAATAACAAGGCAAACATATTTTCTTGAATAATTCTTGACTAGTTGTGTATAAAAATACAACATTGGTACCAGGTTCTAAATGTGTTGTTATCTACAGATTGAGGCCCATCCCTCGGTGTGTTTCCATATAATGATAGTCAGCCAATTCTCGGTATGGATCTTTCAGATGTCTGTGATATAGCTCTCAGTGTGTTTCAAAGGGTTGATCATCAGAGTGGTTCTATGTAATATTTTCACGCCTTTTTTTAGCAATATTACAGCAATATCACGGCCGGAGACACTAGAAATAGGCTTCAAACATTGTACCCATATGGAGAAATGAACCCGAGTCTTCAGCGTGATAGGCGAATGCTTTAACCACTTGGCTACTCCATTGCCCTGTCTATGTAATGATTGTGAGAAAGTCGTCCATGAGGTTCTATCCAAAGGTTGTGAAACAGCCATCGACGTAGTGCTGTCTAGTGATTGGGCCATGTTGTGTTTCTATCTAACGGCTGACAATGACTGACAATGTTATTCAGTCCTCATGTAGTTCTATCAAATGATCGTAAAACGACCATTCCCACTTGCAGGAAGCCAGTGCACCTGTGCTGTTGGCGTTTCCCTTTAGTACTGTATTTGTTTGATACGTTTCATTGTCGTAACGTCGCCCTGGAGGATACATGAGATGAAATACATCCCCAGTTTAGCCTAATGTAATATGGGCAGGGGAATACAGACGTTACACCTTCGGTCTGCGTGTCTCACTTAACCCAAGTAAGTTGACGTGTCAGTCGTCATGATAGGAATAAAAAGGAGTTAAAATATCTATGTGAGGAGGTATGGCTACACTATAATTTTACCATGATTTCTGAGTAAGTGGCTCCAAAACGAGTGAGTGACATGGCGAGGCGCGGAGCCTGGAGCCCACGAGGGTTACTAGGGTCTCCTACAAGTACAACACTCAACATTGTGCACACGCATAGAAATATTCACCTTTCTACAACGTTAACACCATCAAGTTCAACATAGTTCCGGTCAGGTATATGTATTCACCCTTCTTCCCTGATAACATAGTGTGCAATGCATCGGAAATAGAATTGTCTTAACAGTTCGGTATCTGCTATTCCAGAACTTGATTCGGTATCATGATCAACTATAAGGAATTTCCATGCTGTCGTACTTCATACTTATTTTGTATCATTCAAAACCAACTTGTGGAGCGGTGTTTATGTGAAGTCTGTGAGAGCTGAGCTCCATTGTTTATTTCAAGTATGGTTAATGAAAAAAAATCTGCTAGATGTTATTTCCATTTTTATGGACACAGCAGATTAATGACTGAGACAGTTGATTAAGAGTAGCAGACGATAAGCGTTAAGCGGGGCTGGGCAAGACAAGAAGGGATATGTATGGGCTTGGATCAGGCTACGAGATCACCAAACATCGTCATCACTCCCGTGTAGGTTTGACAGGTTACGGCTGTTGTCGTGCTGTCATCTCCTGTATGTTTGTGTAGTCAGTAGTAGCCAGGCACAATGGACAAGTGGAATACGCCGGAGTCTCTCATAGGCCTTTCATCATGGGTAACTAACATATTTAGGCAAGGCACAACCGTAAGTTGTTTTGGCGACTCGGTCAAGTTTTGCAATCCAGGCAGTTTGAAATTTGATAAATGATAATTACAGCGTAAACAGGGATGAAGGGAAGATCTGAGCGGGCTGACCAGACCAGACGGTGGGGACAGTTGGTCCAGGGGGAGGTGGTAGGTTTAGGAGTTGTTTAGATGCAGCGAACAGTCACAAGTATTTTAATGACGCTCTTTACAACGGTCTCTGGTGGAACATGAAGGAAAGCAGTCAGGACGAGCAGGGGACCCCATCCCGACAATAAACCGTGCGTTGCTCATCTTAGTCATACTGGCGGGGGTTAGGAGGGACATGCCATTAAAGCCACACAAAGGCTCCCCGGGGGAAAGTCATATTCACGGCCACTTTACCGGAAACACCCATCCCTTTATCCCGCACAAATCATGAAATGCTTCGATTTAGTAGAACAATTAATTCCCATAATTGTTGCATAAATTTTCTGAACTGTGTCCATTTATGAAATCTTCTAAAATGATTTTGATTAGATGACTTTTATATTGCACAATTACTACTGCGATGAGTGGTAATCAAGTTTGGTTTTGAACATCACTACTGTACGTCCGTGTTTGATGTACTGCTGTTATAACCCAAATGTGCCTTGCGTCATACAGTAGTGTCACAAGCCACTCACATTACACTACATTTATTTCTTAACTTTACGCGTTTATTCTCCGTTGGAGGAAACAATAAAGTTAAAACCGATTTAATAAGCATAATCAAATATTCTTTGGTTTTGAACAATGCCGGCGATCACTCATGTGATTATTGATACCATTATAAAGGGCAGGCTGTTCCTCCAACTGATTCATACAGTTCTGGGTTTTTTTGGTCTCGGTAAAAGCAAAGATCATATCACAACACGTACATACAGTAACCGAAACATCTAACGTACATAAGCACGACAATCCTACCACCCATTCACCTATATATGTCAACACTTTAGACACTGCAACCTAAATGCCTAACTTGTGTCATCATATCAAACAATACAACCTAAATGCCTAACTTGTGTCATCATATCAAACACTACAACCTAAATGCCTAACTTGTGTCATCATATCAAACAATACAACCTAAATGCCTAACTTGTGTCATCATATCAAACGCTACAACCTAAATGCCTAACTTGTGTCATCATATCAAACACTACAACCTAAATGCCTAACTTGTGTCATCATATCAAACACTACAACCTAAATCCCTAACTTGTGTCATCATATCAAACAATACAACCTAAATGCCTAACTTGTGTCATCATATCAAACACTACAACCTAAATGCCTAATTTGTGTCATTATATCAAACACTGCAACCTAAATGCCTTACTTGTGTCATCATATCAAACACTACAACCTAAATGCCTAACTTGTGTCATCATATCAAACAATACAACCTAAATGCCTAACTTGTGTCATCATATCAAACAATACAACCTAAATGCCTAATTTGTATGATTACAACAAACACTATGACCGAAATGCCTAACTTGTGTAATCATATGAAACTCGATTCTCACAAAGTATATCAACATGTTTAACTCAAAAACCGATATACCTTAAAATATATTAGTACGTCAACACGTCATAAACGATTAACATTACGTATGTCAAGGCTCAAGACTGTATACCAGAAACACCTAACGTACGTCAGCACGTGAAACACTACTAATATCCACACACACACACACACACACGCACACGCACACACACACACGCGCGCACACACACACACAGAGGATTTACATGTTATTGTTATTAACGAAATTGCTTTTGCAAGTGTACATATGGCTCTTTGTTTTCACAGAGGACGTATACTTAGGATCTGTGTCCACCTATTGTTAGTGTTCATAAACTTTTAATGGCTATTAGTACAAACCTGAAAATATCTTCTTAAGATGACCGTGTGAGTTTTGGGGAAACGTCCTTACCTGTGCACAGATACGTGAATGTTGAATGCACCAACAGTGAAACGGACTGTGACGCGGTTGCCTTGTGATGCCACTGACCTGAAATGTGGTCGCTCAATACTGTGACACCAAGTGAAACACTACTGGTGTGTATCAAGGTTCGGCTTTGTCATGTAGCTGTTACTGTTTTGTTGATTTAATTGCAGGAATATGCTTGCATTTTATGAGAAAATATTTTGGACGATTTTCTGAAAGGAGTGTAGTCCGTTGATCCACTTATGTGTTCCCATTAATGATTTCTGGCATGAGAAAGTACACATAATATATTTTCTATATTGTATTTTGCTATCTGTGCTTAGATTTGCACAAAGATGTAATTATCTACATTTATGTACTATAGGTAGATATAGAGGTGATATACGTTCTTCCTACATATCTATGAATGCTAATATTACCAACTGAGCAAAGTTTATGCATAGACCCATGGCCGAAATCTTTACATTTAATAACTCCATGGAGTGCAGCATGTGGGTACAAGATCACTCCACATGCGCGCCCACTTTAGACCTACCCGACCCGACTCGGTAAATTAACGAAATAAGAGTACGAAGTTTCAAGTGCAACTTAACATGTAAAAGTGTTTACGTGTTTCGTTCATGATCAACTAGATACATTTTGCCAATTGCGACATATTCTCTGGACGTGTATTTGTTTGAAGTAGACCAGTTTAAACACATATGAATGTAAGAGGACTATCCTGTATTTTGAAATGTTAATTTTATTGTTATACCTTGCAAAACACGTGGAATATTTCGTAACTAGATACAGTCCGGTGTGACTGAGGAAGAATGTTTGCTGCCTCCACAAATGTATGTGTGTGTATCGAATAAGAAGCAAACTTCATTTACGATGCATTGTCACAACCAAACACAACCCAAACCTATTTATGTAATACTTGTCACCACAATCGCCCCATTTTTGTATTAGAATGTGTTAATTATTCATGTAACAGAATGCGATAAATAATCCTTAGTCAGACTGTCTATTATTTCTATTTGGATCAGCCTTTCAAAACGCTAATCGGTAATTAATGATTCAGTTATGCCGGTGATGAGGGGTGATAAGAGGTGATACGCCTAGTTTACAATGCATAAAGCTGGAGGCATAAATGAATTAGAACAATAAATTTCGAAAAGAAAATTCTACGTTCTCAGTTGCCTTGCCTTTCTCTGAAACCCAACCCAACACAGCGTTGATCTAATATGGGCTGAAATAACTGGTATTGTATGTCAACACGAATGTTGAACTTAGAATGTATAACTCCATAATGAAAATAGAACTTCGTATTTGTTTCCCTACGGTCGTTTGACATTCAGTGAAACTACCTGCTGATGTAAATATAACTCACATATACATGAAATAGAAACTACATGAATTGCATAAAACCACCTTTCTGTTTTGCAATTTGCATGTTAATCTACTACCGTCTACACCTAAAGTAATGTAATTGTCATTGTAAAGGAAATATGATGCTAATGTAGAAAAACCCTGAGATAAAAACCAATGACCCCACCGACCGAGTACATGTTCTACAAGGATCTCGCATCTACTGGACGGTGTAATTCCACGGAGAAAATACGCAGATTCTTAAAAAAAGATATGCCGAAGCCTAGAGAAAATACTTCTCTTTATTTGATAGTCATGGGATATTCCGAAAGCTGATCATTCATTTTCGTACAGAAGGGCCGTGTCATGTTTCCACTGTCAGTTATTGACACAGATACCATAACGTATGTCTAGAAAATAACCAATGAAACACAAACAGCAATAGTGCTACAAATCCCCTTGACAACTACCGCGTTACATGTCCCGTTCATAAGACAGCAACAGTGCTACACTTCTCCATAATAAAACAACAGTGCTACATTACTCTCTGATGAAACTACTACAGTGCTACATTTCTCTCTGATGAAACTACTACAGTGCTACATTTCTCCATAATACAACAGTGCTACATTTCTCTCTGATGAAACAACTACAGTGCTACATTTCTCTCTGATGAAACTACTACACTGCTACATTTCTCTCTGATGAAACAACTACACTGCTACATTTCCCTCTGATGAAACTACTACAGTGCTACATTTATCTCTGATGAAACTACTACAGTGCAACATTTCTTTCTGATGAAACTACTACAGTGCTACATTTCTCTCTGATGAAACTACTACAGTGCTACATTTGTCTCTGGTGAAACAACTACAGTGCTACATTTCTCTCTGATGAAACAACTACAGTGCTACAATTGTCTCTGATGAAACAACTACAGTGCTACATATCTCTCTGATGAAACAACTACAGTGCTACATTTCTCTCTGATGAAACAACTACAGTGCTACATTTCTCTCTGATGAAACTACTACACTGCTACATTACTCTCTGATGAAACTACTACTGTGCTACATTTCTCTCTGATGAAACAACTACATTGCTACATTTCTCTGATGAAATAACTACACTGCTACATTTCTCTCTGATGAAACTACTACACTGCTACATTTCTCTGATGAAATAACTACACTGCTACATTTCTCTCTGAACAAACTACTACAGCGCTACAATTCTCTCTGATGAAACAACTAAAGTGCTACATATCTCTCTGATGAAACAACTACAGTGCTACATTTCTCTCTGATGAAACAACTACACTGCTACATTTCTCTGATGAAACTACTACAGTGCTACAATTCTCTCTGATGAAACTACTACACTGCTACATTTCGCTCTGATGAAACAACTACACTGCTACATTTCTCTGATGAAACTACTACAGTGCTACGATTCTCTCTGATGAAACTACCACAGTGCTACATCTCTCTCTGATGAAACTACTACAGTGCTTCATTTCTCTCTGATGAAACTACTACAGTGCAACATTTCTTTCTGATGAAACTGCTACAGTGCTACATTTCTCTCTGATGACACTACTACAGTGCTACATTTCTCTCTGGTGAAACAACTACAGTGCTACATTTCTCTCTGATGAAACAACTACAGCACTACATTTCTCTCTGATGAAACTACTACACTGCTACATTACTCTCTGATGAAACTACTACTGTGCTACATTTCTCTCTGATGAAACAACTACATTGCTACATTTCTCTGATGAAATAACTACACTGCTACATTTCTCTCTGATGAAACTACTACACTGCTACATTTCTCTGATGAAATAACTACACTGCTACATTTCTCTCTGAAGAAACATCTACAGTGCTACATTTCTCTCTGATGAAACTACCACAGTGCTACAATTCTTTCTGATGAATCAAGTACAGTGCTACATTTCTCTCTGATGAAACAACTACACTGCTACAATTATCTCTGATGAATCAACTACAGTGCTACTTTTCTCTCTGATGAAACAACTACACTGCTACAATTTCCTCTGATGAAACAACTACAGTGCTACATTTCTCTTTGATGAAACAACTACACTGCTACAATTGTCTCTGATGAAACAACTACAGTGCTACATTTCTCTCTGATGAAACTACTACACTGCTACATTACTCTCTGATGAAACTACTACAGTGCTACATTTCTCTCTGATGAAACTACTACAGTGCTTCAATTGTTCCTGATGAAACTACTACAGTGCTACATTTCTCTCTGATGAAACTACTACAGTGCTACATATCTCTCTCTGATGAAACTACTACAGTGCTACATTTCTCTCTGATGAAACAACTACACTGCTACATTTCGCTCTGATGAAACAACTACACTGCTACATTTCTCTGATGAAAATACTACAGTGCTACGATTCTCTCTGATGAAACTACCACAGTGCTACATCTCTCTCTGATGAAACTACTACAGTGCTACATTTCTCTCTGATGAAACTACTACAGTGCAACATTTCTTTCTGATGAAACTGCTACAGTGCTACATTTCTCTCTGATGACACTACTACAGTGCTACATTTGTCTCTGGTGAAACAACTACAGTGCTACATTTCTCTCTGATGAAACAACTACAGTGCTACAATTGTCTCTGATGAAACAACTACAGTGCTACATATCTCTCTGATGAAACAACTACAGTGCTACATTTCTCTCTGATGAAACAACTACACTGCTACATTTCTCTCTGATGAAACTACTACACTGCTACATTACTCTCTGATGAAACTACTACTGTGCTACATTTCTCTCTGATGAAACAACTACATTGCTACATTTCTCTGATGAAATAACTACACTGCTACATTTCTCTCTGATGAAACTACTACACTGCTACATTTCTCTGATGAAATAACTACACTGCTACATTTCTCTCTGAAGAAACATCTACAGTGCTACATTTCTCTCTGATGAAACTACCACAGTGCTACAATTCTTTCTGATGAATCAAGTACAGTGCTACATTTCTCTCTGATGAAACAACTACACTGCTACAATTATCTCTGATGAATCAACTACAGTGCTACTTTTCTCTCTGATGAAACAACTACACTGCTACAATTTCCTCTGATGAAACAACTACAGTGCTACATTTCTCTTTGATGAAACAACTACACTGCTACAATTGTCTCTGATGAAACAACTACAGTGCTACATTTCTCTCTGATGAAACTACTACACTGCTACATTACTCTCTGATGAAACTACTACAGTGCTACATTTCTCTCTGATGAAACTACTACAGTGCTTCAATTGTTCCTGATGAAACTACTACAGTGCTACATTTCTCTCTGATGAAACAACTACAGTGCTACAATTGTCTCTGATGAAACAACTACAGTGCTACATATCTCTCTGATGAAACAACTACAGTGCTACATTTCTCTCTGATGAAACAACTACAGTGCTACATTTCTCTCTGATGAAACTACTACACTGCTACATTACTCTCTGATGAAACTACTACTGTGCTACATTTCTCTTTGATGAAACAACTACATTGCTACATTTCTCTGATGAAATAACTACACTGCTACATTTCTCTCTGATGAAACTACTACACTGCTACATTTCTCTGATGAAATAACTACACTGCTACATTTCTCTCTGAAGAAACATCTACAGTGCTACATTTCTCTCTGATGAAACTACCACAGTGCTACAATTCTTTCTGATGAATCAAGTACAGTGCTACATTTCTCTCTGATGAAACAACTACACTGCTACAATTATCTCTGATGAATCAACTACAGTGCTACTTTTCTCTCTGATGAAACAACTACACTGCTACAATTTCCTCTGATGAAACAACTACAGTGCTACATTTCTCTTTGATGAAACAACTACACTGCTACAATTGTCTCTGATGAAACAACTACAGTGCTACATTTCTCTCTGATGAAACTACTACACTGCTACATTACTCTCTGATGAAACTACTACAGTGCTACATTTCTCTCTGAAGAAACATCTACAGTGCTACATTTCTCTCTGATGAAACTACCACAGTGCTACAATTCTTTCTGATGAATCAAGTACAGTGCTACATTTCTCTCTGATGAAACAACTACACTGCTACAATTATCTCTGATGAATCAACTACAGTGCTACTTTTCTCTCTGATGAAACAACTACACTGCTACAATTTCCTCTGATGAAACAACTACAGTGCTACATTTCTCTTTGATGAAACAACTACACTGCTACAATTGTCTCTGATGAAACAACTACAGTGCTACATTTCTCTCTGATGAAACTACTACACTGCTACATTACTCTCTGATGAAACTACTACAGTGCTACATTTCTCTCTGATGAAACTACTACAGTGCTTCAATTGTTCCTGATGAAACTACTACAGTGCTACATTTCTCTCTGATGAAACAACTACAGTGCTACAATTGTCTCTGATGAAACAACTACAGTGCTACATATCTCTCTGATGAAACAACTACAGTGCTACATTTCTCTCTGATGAAACAACTACAGTGCTACATTTCTCTCTGATGAAACTACTACACTGCTACATTACTCTCTGATGAAACTACTACTGTGCTACATTTCTCTCTGATGAAACAACTACATTGCTACATTTCTCTGATGAAATAACTACACTGCTACATTTCTCTCTGATGAAACTACTACACTGCTACATTTCTCTGATGAAAATAACTACACTGCTACATTTCTCTCTGAAGAAACATCTACAGTGCTACATTTCTCTCTGATGAAACTACCACAGTGCTACAATTCTTTCTGATGAATCAAGTACAGTGCTACATTTCTCTCTGATGAAACAACTACACTGCTACAATTATCTCTGATGAATCAACTACAGTGCTACTTTTCTCTCTGATGAAACAACTACACTGCTACAATTTCCTCTGATGAAACAACTACAGTGCTACATTTCTCTTTGATGAAACAACTACACTGCTACAATTGTCTCTGATGAAACAACTACAGTGCTACATTTCTCTCTGATGAAACTACTACACTGCTACATTACTCTCTGATGAAACTACTACAGTGCTACATTTCTCTCTGATGAAACTACTACAGTGCTTCAATTGTTCCTGATGAAACTACTACAGTGCTACATTTCTCTTTGATGAAACAACTACAGTGCTACAATTGTCTCTGATTAAACAACTACAGTGCTACATTTCTCTCTGATGAAACTACTACACTGCTACATTTCTCTCTGATGAAATAACTACAGTGCTACAATTGTCTCTGATTAAACAACTACAGTGCTACATTTCTCTCTGATGAAACTACTACAGTGCTACATTTCTCTTTGAAGAAACAACTTGAATGCTACATTTCTCTCTGATGAAACTAGTACAGTGCTACAATTCTCTCTGATGAATCAAGTACAGTGCTCCAATTTCTCTGATGAAACAACTACAGTGCTACATTTCTCTTTGAAGAAACAACTTCAGTGCTACATTTCTCTCTGATGAAACAACTACAGTGCTACATTTCTCTCTGATGAAACAACTACACTGCAACATTTCTCTGATGAATCAACTACACTGCTACATTTCTCTCTGATAAAACAACTACACTGCTACATTTCTCTGATGAAACAACTACACTCCTACCTTTCTCTCTGATGAAACAACTACACTGCTACATTTCTCTTATGAAGCAACTACACTGCTACATTTCTCTTTGATGAAACAACTACAGTGCTACATTTCTCTCTGATGAAACAACTACACTGCTACATTTCTCTCTGATGAAACTACTACACTGCTACATCTCTCTCTGATGAAACAACTGCAGTGCTACATTTCTCTCTGATGAAACTACTACAGTGCTACATTTCTCTCTGATGATACTACTACAGTGCTACAATTCTCTGTGATGAATCAACTGCAGTGCTACATTTCTCTCTGATGAAACTACTACAGTGCTACAATTCTCTCTGATGAAACTACTACAGTACTACATTTCTCTCTGATGAAACTACTACACTGCTACAATTCTCTCTGATGAAACTACTACAGTGCTACATTTCTCTCTGATGAGACAACTACAGTGCTACATATCTCCTTGCTAAACCAACTACAGTTATTAATTTCCTGTTGACGAGACTTCATGATGATTTATGCAAATCTAATTGTGAACGAACGTGGGTAAGAAAATCGAATCATACCGGTTATAATCGCGTTATGTAAAGGACAGAGATATACGCTAGGATATCTTAGATATTGCCATATATATCAACGACAATAGGCTAGGATATCTTATATATTGCCATATATATCAACGACAATACGCTAGGATATCTTATATATTGCCATATTGAGCTGAACTTGGGGAGAGAAATGCACGCTTGGTAAAAAATTCAGTAAGTTGAATTTAGAATAATGTTGTCGTGACAATCGATTTCTAAATATGAATGAATTACATGATTGTCGCTGCTATGCATCTGAATGCCTGTTCAATGTATATTCGTGACGGTTCCGGGTGTATTGGCGTCAGGACCACGTATCTGAATGCCTGTTCAATTTACATTCGTGACGGCTCCAAGTATATTGGCGTCAGGACCAATCTGAATACCTGTTCAGTGTATATTCGTGACGGTTCCAGGTATATTGGCGTCAGGACCAGGTATCTGGATGCTTATTCAATGTATATTCGTGACGGTTCCAGGTATATTGGCGTCAGGACCAGGTATATGAATGCCTGTTCAGTATATAATACTGACAGTTCCAGGTATACTAGCGTCAGGACCATGTATCTGAAGGTCGGTTTCGGGAATAAGAGTGTCAGTGTAAGGTATATGAATATTACTACTATACTAGTATATGAGGGACTATGCTCCCACCCATTCAGTAGTCACAAGTCCATATTTGCATTTTTAATGTATGGAAGCAAGGTTGTTTGGAACGCCGCAGGTTTCGAGAAAACAATTCTTCTTATCTCATCGATTATGAGTGACGTACCACATTTAGTGTACGATTATTTACAATGAATCCCGACAGATGACACCTAAGCTGGGTATGTATCACAGGGACCCAAGCGGATACCCCAGCAACGACACGGAATACAAAGTGCTTCGGGAAGAATCATAAGGTAGCATTTGTCTTATTACAGGTGCGATTTCGTTTTTTGGTTGTTGATGATTTGTGTGGTTACTTTATGATATACTTTAATGCGTAGATGTGCATTATACTAGAGCAAACCTTCGTCATATAACGATCAACATGCCAAAGACGAACTACAACCATGATGAAGAGTTGAGGATGCCTGACTGTTACAGCGATTTGCACAAAGCTATGTTCTTATTAGCAGAAGCAGTCACCCATACCTGTTGTAAACAGATCAAAAGTAATAGATGGAGGCAAAACTAATTTTCAGAAAAATAGAAAATAATATTAATTACCGTGAAACTATTTTGTAAATTTATTTAAGTTATTGCCAGAAGGGGGGCTACCATCTTTGCCAAAAACATTTGATGGTGAATGAATCTGTACAGGACCAAAAAACGATGCTTTCGCCAAGGTTCAAGAAAAGAAAAAACTTGAAAAAAACTTATACCTTATCAAAGTCTACCCAATAATATCAATAGTGATCGTGGGTGTCTATATGTGCGTTTTATCTGGCGGATAAATACATTAGTGTCCACTGGTATGTGTCTGGGTGTATCCATCATGCAGTGGATATACACCTCAAGGTGTCTACTGGTATGTGTCTGGGTGTATCCATCATGCAGTAGATATACACCTCAAGGTGTCTACTTGTATGTGTCTGGGTGTATCCATCATGCAGTAGATATACACCTCAAGGTGTCTACTGGTATGAGTCTGGTGTATCCATCATGCAGTTGATATACACCTCAAGGTGTCTACTGGTATGTGTCTGGGTGTATCCATCATGCAGTAGATATACACCTCAAGATACTGGTACACCTCAAGGTGTCTACTGGTATGAGTCTGTGTATCTGGGTGTATACATCAAGGTGTCTACTGGTATTGTCTTGGTGTATATAACATGTAGATATACTTTTCAAGGTGTCTACTGGTATGTGTCTGGGTGTATCTAACATGTAGATATACATTTCAAGGTGTCTACTGGTATTGTCTAGGTGTATCTAACATGTAGATATACATTTCAAGGTGTCTACTGGTATGTGTCTTGGTGTATCTAACATGTAGATATACATTTCAAGGTGTCTACTGGTATCAAAGTCTACCCAATAATATCAATAGTGATCGTGGGTGTCTATATGTGCGTTTTATCTGGCGGATAAATACATTAGTGTCCACTGGTATGTGTCTGGGTGTATCCATCATGCAGTGGATATACACCTCAAGGTGTCTACTGGTATGTGTCTGGTTGTATCCATCATGCAGTAGATATACACCTCAAGGTGTCTACTTGTATGTGTCTGGGTGTATCCATCATGCAGTAGATATACACCTCAAGGTGTCTACTGGTATGAGTCTGGTGTATCCATCATGCAGTTGATATACACCTCAAGGTGTCTACTGGTATGAGTCTGGGTGTATCCATCATGCAGTAGATATACACCTCAAGGTGTCTACTTGTATGTGTCTGGGTGTATCCATCATGCAGTAGATATACACCTCAAGATGTCTACTGGTATGAGTCTGGTGTATCCATCATGCAGTGGATATACACCTCAAGGTGTCTACTGGTATTGTCTTGGTGTATCTAACATGTAGATATACATTTCAAGGTGTCTACTGGTATGTGTCTTGGTGTATCTAACATGTAGATATACATTTCAAGGTGTCTACTGGTATGTGTCTGGGTGTATCTAACATGTAGATATACATTTCAAGGTGTCTACTGGTATGTGTCTGGGTGTATCTAACATGTGGATATACATTTCAAGGTGTCTACTGGTATGTGTCTGGGTGTATCTAACATGTAGATATACATTTCAAGGTGTCTACTGGTATGTGTCTGGGTGTATCTAACATGTAGATATACATTTCAAGGTGTCTACTGGTATGTGTCTGGGTGTATCTAACATGTAGATATACGTTTCAAGGTGTCTACTGGTATTGTCTAGGTGTATCTAACATGTAGATATACATTTCAAGGAGTATACTGGTATGTGTCTAGGTGTATCTAACATGTAGATATACATTTCAAGGTGTCTATTGGTATGTGTCTGGGTGTATCTAACATGTAGATATACATTTCAAGGTGTCTACTGGTATGTGTCTGGGTGTATCTAACATGTAGATATACATTTCAAGGTGTCTACTGGTATGTGTCTGGGTGTATCTAACATGTAGATATACATTTCAAGGTGTCTACTGGTATGTGTCTTGGTGTATCTAACATGTAGATATACATTTCAAGGTGTCTACTGGTATGTGTCTGGGTGTATCTTACATGTAGATATACATTTTAAGGCGTCTACTGGTATTGTCTTGGTGTATCTAACATGTAGATATACGTTTCAAGGTGTCTACTGGTATTGTCCAGGTGTATCTAACATGTGGTATGTGTCCGGGTGTATCTAACATGTAGATATACATTTCAAGGTGTCTACTGGTATGTGTCTGGGTGTATCTAACATGTAGATATGCATTTCAAGGTGTCTACTGGTATGTGTCTGGGTGTATCTAACATGTAGATATACATTTCAAGGTGTCTACTAGTATGTGTCTGGGTGTATCTAACATGTAGATATACGTTTCAAGGTGTCTACTGGTATGTGTCTTTGTGTATCTAACATGTAGATATACATTTCAAGGTGTCTACTGGTATGTGTCTGGGTGTATCTAACATGTAGATATACGTTTCAAGGTGTCTACTGGTATGTGTCTGGGTGTATCTAACATGTAGATATACATTTCAAGGCGTCTACTGGTATTGTCTTGGTGTATCTAACATGTAGATATACGTTTCAAGGTGTCTACTGGTATTGTCTTGGTGTATTTAACATGTGGTATGTGTCCGGGTGTATCTAACATGTAGATATACATTTCAAGGTGTCTACTGGTATGTGTCTGGGTGTATCTAACATGTAGATATGCATTTCAAGGTGTCTACTGGTATGTGTCTGGGTGTATCTAACATGTAGATATACATTTCAAGGTGTCTACTGGTATTGTCTAGGTGTATCTAACATGTAGATATACATTTCAAGGTGTCTACTGGTATGTGTCTGGGTGTATCTAACATGTAGATATACATTTCAAGGTGTCTACTGGTATGTGTCTGGGTGTATCTAACATGTAGATATACATTTCAAGGTGTCTACTAGTATGTGTCTGGGTGTATCTAACATGTAGATATACGTTTCAAGGTGTCTACTGGTATGTGTCTTTGTGTATCTAACATGTAGATATACATTTCAAGGTGTCTACTGGTATGTGTCTGGGTGTATCTAACATGTAGATATACATTTCAAGGTGTCTACTGGTATGTGTCTGGGTGTATCTAACATGTAGACATACATTTTAAGGCGTCTACTTGTATTGTCTTGGTGTATCTAACATGTAGATATACGTATGTGTCTGGTGTCTACTGGTATGTGTCTGGGTGTATCTAACATGTAGATATACATTTCAAGGTGTCTACTGGTATGTGTCTGGGTGTATCTAACATGTAGATACATTTCAAGGTGTCTACTGGTATGTGTCAAGGGTGTATCTAACATGTAGATATATGTCAAGGTGTCTACTGGTATGTGTCTAACATCTAACATGTAGATATACATTTCAAGGTGTCTACTGGTATGTGTCTTGGTGTATCTAACATGTAGATATACATTTCAAGGCGTCTACTGGTATTGTCTTGGTGTATCTAACATGTAGATATACGTTTCAAGGTGTCTACTGGTATTGTCCAGGTGTATTTAACATGTGGTATGTGTCCGTGTCTTGGTGTATCTAACATGTAGATATACATTTCAAGGTGTCTACTGGTATGTGTCTGGGTGTATCTGACATGTAGATATGCATTTCAAGGTGTCTACTGGTATGTGTCTGGGTGTATCTAACATGTAGATATACACCTCAAGGAGTCTACTGGTATTGTCTAGGTGTATCTAACATGTAGATATACGTTTCAAGGTGTCTACTGGTATGTGTCTGGGTGTATCTAACATGTAGATATACATTTCAAGGTGTCTACTGGTATGTGTCTTGGTGTATCTAACATGTAGATATACATTTCAAGGTGTCTACTGGTATGTGTCTGGGTGTATCTAACATGTAGATATACGTTTCAAGGTGTCTACTGGTACTGGTATGTGTCTTGGTGTCTATCTAACATGTAGATATACATTTCAAGGTGTCTACTGGTATGTGTCTGGGTGTATCTAACATGTAGATATACATTTCAAGGTGTCTACTGGTATGTGTCTGGGTGTATCTAACATGTAGATATACATTTCAAGGTGTCTACTAGTATGTGTCTGGGTGTATCTAACATGTAGATATACGTTTCAAGGTGTCTACTGGTATGTGTCTTTTTGTATCTAACATGTAGATATACATTTCAAGGTGTCTACTGGTATGTGTCTGGGTGTATCTAACATGTAGATATACATTTCAAAGTGTCTACTGGTATGTGTCTGGGTGTATCTAACATGTAGACATACATTTTAAGGCGTCTACTTGTATTGTCTTGGTGTATCTAACATGTAGATATACGTTTCAAGGTGTCTACTGGTATGTGTCTGGGTGTATCTAACATGTAGATATACATTTCAAGGTGTCGACTGGTATGTGTCTGGGTGTATCTAACATGTAGATATACATTTCAAGGTGTCTACTGGTATGTGTCTGGGTGTATCTAACATGTAGATATACGTTTCAAGGTGTCTACTGGTATGTGTCTGGGTGTATCTAACATGTAGATATACATTTCAAGGTGTCTACTGGTATGTGTCTTGGTGTATCTAACATGTAGATATACATTTCAAGGCGTCTACTGGTATTGTCTTGGTGTATCTAACATGTAGATATACGTTTCAAGGTGTCTACTGGTATTGTCCAGGTGTATTTAACATGTGGTATGTGTCCGGGTGTATCTAACATGTAGATATACATTTCAAGGTGTCTACTGGTATGTGTCTGGGTGTATCTGACATGTAGATATGCATTTCAAGGTGTCTACTGGTATGTGTCTGGGTGTATCTAACATGTAGATATACACCTCAAGGAGTCTACTGGTATTGTCTAGGTGTATCTAACATGTAGATATACGTTTCAAGGTGTCTACTGGTATGTGTCTTTGTGTATCTAACATGTAGATATACATTTCAAGGTGTCTACTGGTATGTGTCTGGGTGTATCTAGCATGTAGATATACATTTCAAGGTGTCTACTAGTATGTGTCTGGGTGTATCTAACATGTAGATATACGTTTCAAGGTGTCTACTGGTATGTGTCTTTGTGTATCTAACATGTAGATATACATTTCAAGGTGTCTACTGGTATGTGTCTGGGTGTATCTAACATGTAGATATACATTTCAAGGTGTCTACTGGTATGTGTCTGGGTGTATCTAACATGTAGATATACATTTTAAGGTGTCTACTGGTATTGTCCATGTGTATTTAACATGTGGTATGTGTCCGGGTGTATCTAACATGTAGATATACATTTCAAGGTGTCTACTGGTATGTGTCTGGGTGTATCTAACATGTAGATATACATTTCAAGGTGTCTACTGGTATGTGTCTGGGTGTATCTAACATGTAGATATACATTTCAAGGTGTCTACTAGTATGTGTCTGGGTGTATCTAACATGTAGATATACATTTCAAGGCGTCTACTGGTATTGTCTTGGTGTATCTAACATGTAGATATACGTTTCAAGGTGTCTACTGGTATTGTCTAGGTGTATTTAACATGTATATATACATTTCACGATGTTTACTGGTATGTGGCCGGGTGTATCTATCATGTGGTATGTGTTCGGGTGGATATATACATAGGTGTCTACTGGTATCTGTGTTGGAGTATCTAGCATGTGGTATGTGTCCGGGTGGATATATACATAGTTGTCTTCTGGTATGTGTGTTGGTGTATCTGTCTGGTGGTATGTGTCCGGGTGGATATATACATAGGTGTCTGCTGGTATGTGTGTTGGTGTATCTGTCTGGTGGTATGTGTCCGGGTGGATGCATACATAGGTGTCTACTGGTATGTGTGTTGATGTATCTGTCTGGTGGTAAGTGTCCTGGTGGATATATACATAGGTGTCTATTGCTATGTGTGTTGGTGTATCTGTCTGCAGGTATGTGTCCGGGTGGATGCATACATAGGTGTCTACTGGTATGTGTGTTGATGTATCTGTCTGGTGGTATGTGTTCAGGTGGATATATACATAGGTGTCTACTGGTATGTGTGTTGGTGTATCTGTCTGGTGGAATGTGTCCGTGTGGATGTATACATAGGTGTCTACTGGTATGTGTGATGGTGTATCTGTCAGATGGTATGTGTCCGAGTGGATGCATACATAGGTGTCTGCTGGTATGTGTGTTGGTGTATCTGTCATGTGGTATGTGTCCGTGTGGATATATACATAGGTGTCTGTTGGTATGTGTGTTAGTGTATCTGTCTGGTGGTATGTGTCCGGGTGGATATATATACATAGGTGTCTGCTGGTATGTGTGTTGGTGTATATTTCATGTGGAATGTGTCCGGGTGGATATATACATATGTGTCTACTGGTATGTGTGTTGGCGTATCTATCATGTGGTATGTGTCCGGGTGGATATATACATAGGTGTCTACTGGTATGTGTGTTGGTGTATCTGTCATGTGGTATGTGTCCGGGTGGATATATACTTAGGTGTCTACTGGTATGTGTGTTGGTGTATCTATCATGTGGTATGTGTCCGTGTGGATATATACATAGGTGTCTACTGGTATGTGTGTTGGTGTATCTGTCATGTGGTATGTGTCTGGGTGGATATATACATAGGTGTCTACTGGTATGTGTGTTGGTGTATCTGTCATGTGGTATGTGTCCGGGTGGATATATACTTAGGTGTCTACTGGTATGTGGCCGGGTGTATCTATCATGTGGTATGTGTCCGTGTGGATATATACATAGGTGTCTACTGGTATGTGTGTTGGTGTATCTATCATGTGGTATGTGTCCGGGTGGATATATACATAGGTGTCTACTGGTATCTGTGTTGGTGTATCTAGCATGTGGTATGTGTCCGGGTGGATATATACATAGGTGTCTGCTGGTATGTGTCCGGGTGTATCTATCATGTGGTATGTGTCCGTGTGGATATATACATATGTGTCTACTGGTATGTGTGTTGGTGTATCTGTCATGTGGTATGTGTCCGGGTGGATATATACTTAGGTGTCTACTGGTATGTGTGTTGGTGTATCTGTCTGGTGGTATGTGTCCAGGTGGATATATACATATGTGTCTACTGGTATGTGTGTTGGTGTATCTGTCATGTGGTATGTGTCCGGGTGGATATATACTTAGGTGTCTACTGGTATGTGTGTTGGTGTATCTGTCTGGTGTATGTGTCCGGGTGGATATATACATAGGTGTCTACTGGTATGTGTGTTGGTGTATCTATCATGTGGTATGTGTCCGGGTGGATATATACATAGGTGTGTACTGGTATCTGTGTTGGTGTATCTGTCATGTGGTATGTGTCCGGGTGGATATATACAAGGTGTCTACTGGTATGTGTGTTGGTATATCTGTCTGGTGATATGTGTCCGGGTGGATATATACATAGGTGTCTACTGGTATGTGTGTTGGTGTACCTGTCTGGTGGTATGTGTCCGGATGGATGCTTACATAGGTGTGTAGTAGTATGTGTGTTGGTGTATCTATCATGTGGTATGTGTCCTGGTGGATATATACATAGGTGTCTGCTGGTATCTGTGTTGGTGTATCTGTCATGTGGTATGTGTCCGGTTGGATATATACATAGGTGTCTGCTGGTATGTGTGTTGGTGTATCTGTCTGGCTGTATGTTTCCGGGTGGATGCATACATAGGTGTCTACTGGTATCTTCCTGGCGGTGTTAAGTATGTGATGGATGCATACATAGGTGTCTACTGGTATCTTCCTGGCGGTGTTTAGTATGTGATGGATGCATACATAGGTGTCTACTGGTATCTTCCTGGCGGTGTTTAGTATGTGATGAATGCATACATAGGTGTCTGCTTGTATGTTCCTGGCGGTGTTTAGTATGTGATGGATACATACATGGGTGTCTACTGGTATTTTCCTGGCGGTGCTTAGTATGTGATGGATGCATACATAGGTGTCTACTGGTATCTTCCTGGCGGTGTTAAGTATGTGATGGATGCATACATAGGTGTCTACTGGTATTTTCCTGGCGGTGTTAGTATGTGATGAATGCATACATAGGTGTCTACTTGTATCTTCCTACCGGTGTTTAGTATGTGATGGATGCATACATAGGTGTCTACCAGTATCATCCTGGCGGTGTTTAGTATGTGATGGATACATACATAATACTATAGATCATTTGTAGTGCGCTTGACTCCACAACACTTGGCCATGCTCTAAGCGCAAACACAAGACAGTCAGTAGCGAAGAAAAAGAAATGTCTTTAGATGAGATTTGAAACTTGAGAGAGTTGGAGCAAATTTGATGTCTGTAGGGAGAGAGTTCCACAGGCAAGCAGCTGAATGTTTGAAGGATCTATGTCCGAAAGTTTTGAGTTTATATGGGTTTAAGAAGTGATTGATCGGCAGATCTGAGATTCCTCGGTGGGACGTAGGGTGAGACAAGGGCTTGGAGATAGAGTGGAGCAGTTCCATTTAGTACTTGGTAAGTTAGAGTTAAAATCTTAAACTCTATTCTTTCCCTAATTCTCGACCAGTGGAGAGACTTCAATGCAGGCTGGATATGACCTGATAGTTTTGTGCGCGTGATAATCCTGGCGGCGGTGTTCTGCAGTTTCTGCAGTCTGTGAAGTTGGTCACTGGTAATACCAATCAAGAGACTATTGCAGTAGTCTAACCGCGACAATACTAGGGATCTCATCAGTGTGGCAGTGGTGTTTCTAGTAAGGAGGTGACGGATAGAACCAATGTTCCTGAGGTGGTGGTGGCAGATCTTTGATAGGTGGTTAATATGCTTCTCCATGGATAGATTCTCATCTAAAAACACACCTAGGTTTTTAACGCAATGAGAAACAGGAATTTCTACATCATCGATCTGAAGATGATCGATACCACATTTCTGCAATCTGGATTTAGAAGCAGTAATCATGAGTTCAGTTTTTGCGCTATTTAGCTGTAGCATGTTCTTAGACATCCAGTATTTAACATCTTTCACACACGACTCCATCCTGGCACAGACCTCAGTCTGACTCTGGGGGTCACTGGTGAAGTTATCCATGAGCTGTGTGTCGTCAGCGTAAAAAATATGGGCGATATGCTGGTCACGGATTAGAGAGCCGAGTGGTTTGGTATAAAGGGTGAACAGGAGTGGCCCAAGGACAGAGCCTTGGGGTACTCCACACTTCAATATAGTAGCAGGTGACATGGTGTTCTGTACACATACAGACTGGGTTCTGTCCTCTAGATATGAAACACAACACTTGAGGGCAGTCCCATGGATACCGTAATCCTTTTCCAACCGATCTGTCAGAAGGTGTCAACTGGTATCTTCCTGGCGATGTTTAGTATGTGATGGATACATACATTGGTGTCCACTGGTATCTTCCTGGCGGTTTTTAGTATGTGATGGATGCCTACATAGGTGTCTACTGGTATCTTCCTGGCGATGTTTAGTATGTGATGAATACATACATTGGTGTCTACTGGTATCTTCCTGGCGATGTTTAGTATGTGATGGATACATACATAGGTGTCTACTGGTATCTTCCTGGCGATGTTTTGTATGTGATGGATACATACATAGGTGTCTACTGGTATCTTCCTGGCGATGTTTAGTATGTGATTGATACATACATAGGTGTCTACTGGTATCTTCCTGGCGATGTTTAGTATGTGATGGATGCATACATAGGTGTCTACTGGTATCTTCCTGGCGATGTTTAGTATGTGATTGATACATACATAGGTGTCTACTGGTATCTTCCTGGCGATGTTTAGTATGTGATGGATACATACATAGGTGTCTACTGGTATCTTCCTGGCGATGTTTAGTATGTGATTGATACATACATAGGTGTCTACTGGTATCTTCCTGGCGATGTTTTGTATGTCATGGATGCCTACATAGGTGTCTACTGGTATCTTCCTGGCGATGTTTAGTATGTGATGGATACATACATAGGTGTCTACTGGTATCTTCCTGGCGATGTTTAGTATGTGATTGATACATACATTGGTGTCTACTGGTATCTTCCTGGCGATGTTTTGTATGTCATGGATGCCTACATAGGTGTCTACTGGTATCTTCCTGGCGGTGTTTAGTATGTGATGGATGCCTACATAGGTGTCTACTGGTATCTTCCTGGCGGTGTTTAGTATGTCATGGATGCCTACATTGGTGTCTACTGGTATCTTCCTGGCGGTGTTTAGTATGTGATGGATGCCTACATAGGTGTCTACTGGTATCTTCCTGACGGTGTTTAGGTGAGGTGAGGTGAAATTGGGTTTAACGTCGTGCTTGAGAATATTTCGCTCATATGACGACGTGCATGCGTATGTATGTGTATGTGCGGCTGCTTGTACTAGCCCAGACTGAAGCTGGTTTATAGTGCTAGCCCACTGAGATACCATGCCGCAGTGAAGCATGAATACCCCACTCAAACACATTATACTGACTCCGAGCCGACCAGTCCTTGTTGTACCCATTAATGCCGAGCGCCAGGCAGGGACCAACAAGTACCATATTTAAACGTCTTTTGGTATGACGCGGTCGGGGATCGAACCCGCGACCTTCCGCTCTCCGGGCGGACGCTCTAACCACTACACCACGGAGGCGGTTGGCGGTGTTTAGTATGTGATGGATGCCTACATAGGTGTCTACTGGTATGTTCCTGGCGGTGTTTAGTATGTGATGAATGCCTACATAGGTGTCTACTTGTATCTTCCTCGCGGTGTTTAGTATGTGATGGACACATACATCTGCTAGTGTGATGGGGCGAGGTCGCAATGCACAGGTGGACACAGGGCACTGGACACAGTTGATGATAGGTAACAAGACACAGATGGACACAGGGCACTGGACACAGATGAAGAAGGTAACATTACACAGGTGGACACAGGTCACTGGACACAGATGAAGACAGGTAACATTACATAGGTGGACACAGGGCACTGGGCACATATGAAGACAGGTAACATTACACAGATGGACAGAGGGCACTGGACACAGATGGACACAGAGCATCGGACACAGTTGAAGATAGGTAACATTACACAGATGGACACAGGGCACTGGACATAGGTGGACACAGGTCACTGGACACAGATGAAGACAGGCCACCAGACACTAGACACGGTACAGCAGTGCAGTATACACAGGACATCATACACAGCTCGAGGCAGGACATCATACACAGTTGGAGGCAGGATATCATACACAGCTCGAGGCAGGATATCATATACAGTTGGAGGCAGGACATCATACACAGCTCGAGGCAGGACATCATACACAGTTGGAGGCAGGATATCATACACAGCTCGAGGCAGGACATCATACACAGTTGGAGGCAGGATATCATACGCAGCTCGAGGCAGGATATCATACACAGTTGGAGGCAGGACATCATACACAGCTCGAGGCAGGATATCATACACAGCTACAGTTTCAGCACAGGAGGCAGGATATCATACGCAGCTCGAGGCAGGACATCATATACAGTTTGAAGCAGGACATCATACACAGCTCGAGGCAGGATATCATACACAGTTTGAAGAAGGACATTATACACAGCTCGAAGCAGGACATCATACACAGTTCGAAGCAGGAATCATACGCAGTTTGAAGCAGGACATCATATACAGCTCGAGACAGGACATTATACACAGTTTGAAGCAGGACATCATACACAGCTCGATGCAGGACATCATACACAGTTTGAGGCAGGACATCATACACAGTTTGAAGCAGGACATCATACACAGCTTGAGGCAGGACATCATACACAGCTCGAAGTAGGACATCATACACAGCTCGAAGCAGGACATCATACACAGCTCGAGGCAGGACATCATACACAGCTTGAGGCAGGATATCATACACAGCTCGAGAAAGGACATCATACACAGCTCGAAGTAGGACATCATACACAGCTCGAAGCAGGACATCATACACAGCTCGAGGCAGGACATCATACACAGCTCGAGGCAGGACATCATCATACACAGCTCGAGGCAGGACATCATACACAGCTCGAAGCAAGACATCATACACAGCTCGAAGCAGGACATTATACACAGTTCGAAGCAGGACATCATACACAGCTCGAAGCAGGACATCATACACAGCTCGAAGCAGGACATCATACACAGCTCGAGGCAGGACATCATACACAGCTCGAGGCAGGACATCATCATACACAGCTCGAGGCAGGACATCATACACAGCTCGAAGCAAGACATCATACACAGCTCGAAGCAGGACATTATACACAGTTCGAAGCAGGACATCATACACAGCTCGAAGCAGGACATCATACACAGCTCGAGGCAGGACATCATACACAGCTCGAAGCAGGACATCATACACAGCTCAAGGCAGGAAGTTATTCATTTTCGGTTTATATTACGGTAATCATCACATGATGACCTTCCTGGTTCTAAAAGAATGAAACTAGATTTTGAAAGGTGTAAGATACGATTCAATTTTCAATGATTAATCTAGGAGAAAAGAGACTAACAAATGTCGGTGAGGTCAACTACCACTTTGAAAGTGACGTATTTCCACCTCGCTGCACATCTCTCCTGATAGACCGGCAGCGTCCACACCTCAGGTTTAGGTTTAGACGGAGCGACACGCTTAAAACATCTCAGAGCATTGATACGTGTTCTCATATTAATCTGTGTACCCGCGCGCATGTAACATATTGAGAACTATGTGACACAGAAGTCGTTTACATGGGTTTTGATAAATCAGTGTTGTGAGTGTTGTGTGGAAGAGGAGCAAGACGGGCCCACCCACGGAGAGAGAGGAAGGCAGGTGGCCACGGTACGCCACCTCTATAAGGCGGAATACTCCACGTATATTGCAAATATTTCTCTTCCTTTTTAGCACGGACCATAAAGCCTCCCTCGTCACATGTGAGCGGAGTTAGTGAGCCCGAGGTGTCGGCGGCGGCGGCGGCAGTGAGTGTACGGGCCGGAGGCATACACCCGGGTCTGCTTATCACCACCAATCTGGCGACTTGTCGCACCCTCAACGAAAGCGAGGATAAACTGTGTTTTTGAAGTTAACATATTTGCCTTGGGCTACCTGTTTAGGGATTACATCTCCCCAACAATGATGCAGCGATCCAACGATTTTCAATCGGGCAGCTACCTTTACGGAAATAGACGCACCAAAGTGAAATGTTTGAATATTGGTGGAACGCTGATATTATCAAAATATGTTATGCATAGCTGTTAACAACCCGATGATAAGTTCTCTACAACTCCTTACAATATGGACTTGTTTCACATTATCACACACATCACGCATACTTGGTTAATAATGTCATCACACATGCCAGCCACTGTAACGGGGATGAGAGTGTCACGTAGGGACGACACGTAGGTGAAAGTATGCAGCCTTCACAGTTAAGTGGCAATCCTTAAACAAGTCATTAAGTTTGCCTGTGTTTGAAAGGTTCATAAACTGAACGTTGACGAGACTAAGGAGAATATAATTACAGCCATCATTAGACAGAGAATCCTTGGGATGGCGTTACTATGGTAACGTTAAGTGATTTATTTCTTACAGACAGTGATTGTTGCGTCAACTAATATCTGTACAAAATATCTGCCATTGTCATGAACTAAAGTTTAGATTAAGATGTAATTAAACGTAGCAAGGTCACATAAATACCACCCAGACACCTGCAGACACTATCCCCTACCTCACCCCGCGTACGCACGTACGCACGCACGCACGCACGCACGCACGCACACACACACACACACACACACACACGATTCCCTAATCACACCCCAACCCGGCATAAGAGATTATGGAAATAACCATAGTGAACGTTACACGTGTCTCTATCTCACAAGTTGGGGTTGTAAATAGACATTGATGTAGACATCACCACTTCAATGTCGTATTTCACAATTTGAATCGGTATGTTCATGCAAGGCGTATAGTTTGGATATCTACATGTTTTTAAAGACCATGACAATCACACACATGTTTTTGTTTAATGTGAGCAGTACACTCATCGTTTAGTTATCAAATGCTCATGAGAACACTTTTGTTTAACAGTGAATAATGCTTTCGCAAATGCCACGATCTGCTGAAATCAAACGAAAAGCGAAAAACGACGTTACCATTTTGATGTTCGTCGAAACACAACTACATCTAGCTTGTATCATAAATTTTAAGGAAGCGTTGGTCGAGGACTCTTCAGGAGTCCACCATTCAAATGGCTAGGGTTAGATGGATCGCCGCCTACAACTGAAACAGCCGGCAATGCTAGTTCGCAGGGTGGAGTGAGTGAGTTTGGTTGCACGCCGCTTTTAGCAATATTCAAGCAATATCACGCCGGGGGGTGTACGTGTGTGTGAGCATGTTAAAACATGAACATCCATTGGGGACCCAACGCAGAATTACCGAGAAAACGTTCTTAAATCTGTGGCCGTTTGGAGGTAGGGGTGGGTTATCTGAGGTTGATGACAACTGGTGAATACCGTTACCCTCCCCTCAATCTATAGATAAGTACACCCGGTAAAACATAGCTATTTTTTAGATATGTGATCGCACCCCTGTATCCTACGCCTCGAGCACAAATGTGAATTTCTCATGCAACTGTCGTATAGTGCAGCACACATTGTATCATTACTGGACCAAACATCAATCATACATACATGAGCAGGATACAGCAAAACGATGCCACGCACATAAAACAGATAGTGATCAAAAAGAGTTTATTGATGTTATTTTTGTCATTCCGTTTAATACTTACAGCCACTCCAAATATTTGAAAAACTTTGTAGTGGAAATGTTCGTATGTATTAAGTAACTGTCGCATTCTGGATTCAGGCTGTCTACGATATAAACAAGTTATACCGCCTTGCTTTACACTTTCATGCTTTTGTCCTGTTGAATGTATACCATAGAGCCCAGGGACTGTCAACCTGGCAAAATGGTACAATCGCGTCGTCCAACATGTACCAGTGTTTTGGTCACTTACTGCAGGGCGATTAGGAACACACAATTTGAAGTATTGTGTGGTGTTCTGGATTAGAAGGGTTAAGGCTGAAAGACGATAACAGCGGTGATGGTTCTGATTGACACTTCTGGACAAGCGCTCAAAATACATTGTATAAGTAATAGCGTCGACGACCTGTAACTGCTTTCATAATCGTATACATGTTACAAATTGATAATTTACGGTTGCCAAGTACAAGAGAGAGGAGACACTGAAAACATGTATTTCGTTTTCATGAAGGTATTAACATTACAATGCTTGTTTGAGTTGTGTTTCCAGTCAAGTGGCATAACATTGTTGTAACATCGCACCGGACATAATGATATAATATCCCGTCACTAGACACAGCGATATAATATCCCGTCACTAGACACAGTGATATAATATCCCGTCACTAGACACAGTGATATAATATCCCGTCACTAGACACAGTGATATAATATCCCGTCACTAGACACAGTGATATAATATCCTATCACTAGACACAGTGATATAATATCCCGTCTATAGACATAATGATATAATATCCCGTCACTAGACACAGTGATATAATATCCCGTCACTAGACACAGTGATATAATATCCCGTCACTAGACACAGTGATATAATATCCCGTCACTAGACACAGTGATATAATATCCCGTCACTAGACACAGTGATATAATATCCCGTCTATAGACATAATGATATAATATCCCGTCACTAGACACAGTGATATAATATCCCGTCACTAAACACAGTGATATAATATCCCGTCACTAGACACAGTGATATAATATCCCGTCTATAGACATAGTGATGAAATATTCCGTCCCAAGACACAGCGGAATTAACATTGGGTCACCAGACACAACAGCCTAACACTGGGTCCCGTGACACAGCGGTATAATATCCCGGCCCAAGACACAGCGGTATAATGCCCCGTCCCCAGACACAGCGGTATAGTGTCCCGTCCCCAGACACAGCGGTATAATGTCCCGTCCTAAGACACAGCGGTATAATGTCCCGTCCCCAGACACAGTGGTATAATGTCCCGTCCCCAGACACAGCGGTATAATGTCCCGTCCCCAGACACAGCGGTATAATGTCCCGTCCCCAGACACAGTGGTATAATGTCCCATCCCCAGACACAGTGGTAAAATGTCCCATCCCAAGACACAGTGGTATAATGTCCCATCCCAAGACACAGCGGTATAATGTCCCATCCCCAGACACAGTGGTATAATGTCCCATCCCCAGACACAGTGGTATAATGTCCCAATCCCAGACACACCGGTATAATGTCCGTTCCCCAGACACAGCGGTATAATGTCCGTTCCCCAGACACAGCGGTATAATGTCCCGTCCCCAGATACAGCGGTATAACATCGCATCCCCAGAAACAGCGGAATAATGTCGAGTCCCCAGACACAGTCGTGTAATGTCCCGTCCCCAGACACAGCGGTATAATGTCCCGTCCCCAGACACAGTGGTATAATATCCCGTCCCCAGACACAGCGGTATAATGTCCCGTCCCCAGGCACAGCGGTATAATGTCCCGTCCCCAGACACAGCGGTATAATGTCCCGTCCCCAGACACAGCGGTATAATGTCCCGTCCCCAGACACAGCGGTATAATGTCCCGTCCCCAGAGACAGTGGTATAATGTCCCGTAGGCAGACACAGCGAGATATCAATGGGTCTCCAGACACAGCGAGATAGCATTAGGTCTCCATACACAGTGGTATAACATTTTGTCTCCAGACACACCGAGATAACATTAGGTCTCCAGACACAGCAAGATTACATTAGGTCTCCAGACACAGTGGTATAACATGTTGTCCCCAGACACAGCGAGATAATATTAGGTCTCCATACACAGTGGTATAACATTTTGTCTCCAGACACACCGAGATAACATGAGGTCTCCAGACACAGCAAGATTACATTAGGCCTCCAGACACAGTGGTATAACATGTTGTCCCCAGACACAGCGAGATAACATTAGGTCTCCAGACACAGCGAGATAGCATTATGTCTCCAGACACAGTGGTATAACATGTTGTCCCCAGACACAGCGAGATAATATTAGGTCTCCAGACACAGGGAGACAACATTAGGTCTCCAGACACTGTGGTATAACATGTTGTCTCCAGACACAGCGAGATAACATTAGGTCTCTTGACACAGTGGTATAACATTTTGTCCCCAGACACAGCGAGATAACATTTTTTTCCCTAGACACAGCGAGATAACATTCGGTCTCCAGACACAGTGGTATAACATTTTGTCTCCAGACACAGCGAGAAAACATTTTTTCCCCTAGACACAGCGAGATAACATTAGGTCTCCAGACACTGGTATAACATTTTGTTTCTAGGCACAGCGACATAACATAATCCCAGTTCACGCTTTATAATCCCAGTTCAGTTCATGTATTCAATGTGTAATGCTGGCGACCGGCCCATGATTACAACAACGGTTACACATCAGGAGAAACACGTGTTTTACTCTAATAATGAATGTAACATCGACAAGTTCTGTATAACATCAATATTGTAGATGACATTAAACATGTTCAATTTTGTATTGACACTACTCTTAATTACTGTTTTCGGTTTTGATTTTACATAATAACATTAACATATCAGAACAAAATTACCAATAATACAACGGTACATATCTAGCATCATGTAAGCATCTTATCCGCGCCCAAAACTTCACAATTCTTCTATAAATACTGATTTATAATGGGCAATAACCACATTCACCTAAATATCATCACTGACAATCAGGACACATTTACACCCTTTATAGGTATATTTTGTTCCATGTATTAATAATTTGTTATATGTACATTTTATTAATATTTTTCTAATATCAGTGCCAATTCAGATTATTGCAAGTGGATTAAAATTCTATTTAAACAATACTCGTTTTGTTTTGGTATCACTGACTGCTGAACTGTTACTTTTAATACAGTAACAGTAAGAAAATCTATTGTGCAATAAACCCTGGTATAACATTGTCATGTGTTGCCATGCACAGTGGTATAACTTTGTCATGTGTTGCCATGCACAGTGGTATAACATTGTCATGTATCTCCATGCACAGTGGTATAACATTGCCATGTGTTGCCATGCACAGTGGTATAACTTGGTCGTGTGTCGCCATGCACAGTGGTATAACATTGTCATGTGTTGCCATGCACAGTGGTATAACTTTGTCATGTGTTGCCATGCACAGAGGTATAACTTGGTCATGTGTTGCCATTCACCGTGGTATAACTTTGTCATGTGTTGCCATGCACAGTGGTATAGCATTGTCATGTGTTGCCATGCACAGTGGTATAGCTTTTATGTGATTCAGACAGCATGGCATCAATACCTGCCTTGTAGCCCCAATACTGAAACGATTTGAAACAAACGATATCGTCACAAACGATAAAGCGTATGTAATCCTTCTGAAAATGTCCGTGTTCTTCCAAACGTCCAACACTTCATCATATAGTTACATACTTTATCGGAAGTCAAACACTTCATCATATAGTTACATACTTTATCGGAAGTCAAACACTTCATCATATAGTTACATACTTTATCGGAAGTCAAACACTTCATCATATAGCTACATACTTTATCGGAAGCCTGTAATTTGAAGTATGAAAATGAAATATATCTATGACATGACCTCTGATGACTTTACATAGCAGTGTGAAACTGAAAAGGAGATACCCTCTGGCGGCTGGAATACTCCCCGGGGCCGGGAATACACACCGATCCGTCATGTTCCGTTCGTGTGCCCATATTTTCTGTATACGTTCTAGCTTTGCACATGTAGCCTAGTATGTATTACACAGTTCCTTCTAAAATGACCTTAACTTCGACGTCGATACTGACGAAACTAAAGCTAACATTTGAAATATACTGTTGTTTCAAAATAACCAGATAAGGTCTGTGCTTTCGTCGTGGATTCTCTGGGCTATTTGTGTAATCTGGTGAAATTTAAAGAGATAAAAGAATAAGATAGAGAGACGTCTATGGATGCTACCCTCCTCCGTATTCAGCTGGTTACGAGGCTGGGGTCACAAGGTGACCTAACTGACAGTCTGCAGGTTTGTACAGACATGACAAAAACACTGTTGACGGTCATGTCTATACACCACGATTTATTTACATCTTGCCACTTTATCTGTTTCCAGGTTTGCAGAAAAGTTACAAGAATTTGGCACACGTTTGAAGCGCGAGGTTGGCAGCTCTCTAAAGATACTAGGTCTGCAATACTTACGAGGGAGCAAGTATTTCTCCACTGTCCACGTGTCAATTGCGCAAGTGCAAGAAACATACATTATTATCACCTGTGTGACAGTTTTATATCGCCGTGCGATGGATAGTCCTTTTGTAGCTGTTTGTAGAAGTAAGATACTCCACCTTCCTGAAATCGAAACTAACGCAAGGTGTTTAAAGGTAGCTGTCTGCAAATGGTTGGCATTTACATTATTACATCACAAAGCGTCAACAGGTAGATCCATGCATAGGGTCGGTATGCAGTCTTAGTAGACATCTGTTTTGATAAACTGTTTTCTCTTGTAACAACAGCAACGTGCATTTAACCTAGTGTTTGATGTAATATTTCTTTGTTCTATTTTGCTATCAAGTAGAGACATAACAATTGGTGATTCTATACTGAGGCAGCCTGATATTGCCCAGTTTCCTGGGACGTCTGGACACGGCGCCGACAGGGTGCCGCCAGACGTGGGTACAACTGTCATGAAGCAGACACTACCAGCCCCTCGTAAAGCACTGCTCGTAAATTGCGACCAGCCGACATGTAATTGGGAATCGGCAGGAATTGATGTTTTGCCAGTAATGCACCACGTTATTACGACGTGTTTTTCTTCAGAAACGTACTTACTGAACTATGTTTATCCAGTGAGGAGTTTGACACACATGATGACATGACGAGGAGATATTTCCTCCTTTGAAGGACTCAGATAATGGTGTGGAGCTCCAAACAAATTCCTCGTTTTTATACTGCATTTACTCACCCCTCTACGAATGCTGACACAGTGTAAAGAGGTAGCCACTGATTCGGTGTACGCAGGTAGTCCTTAATTTGTAACGGTATCGCGTGCAGGTCACGAGTGTCCATCACGGACAGGTCAGACTTGATTCTCCTAGATTCTTGTCAGATTTCCCCCTCAATGCATCTGCTGACGACCTGGAGGTGACTCCACTCTTCCCTTATCAAATGTTCAAATTCAAAGAACAAGAACACGACTTGTCCTAAATAACGAGGTGTCCTGAGGACCCCCAGTTACTTATTTCAAGGGTCCTTAGAAAGAAATATGAGAATCCTGTTACGTAAAGCAATGGTGTAGAGTACCCTACTGAATAATTGAATAATTACTTTAATTTCAAGAACTATATTTTTCTTGTCAAGAATGTTCGTACAATGATT
Source organism: Haliotis rubra (assembly GCF_003918875.1). Classification (NCBI taxonomy): domain Eukaryota; kingdom Metazoa; phylum Mollusca; class Gastropoda; order Lepetellida; family Haliotidae; genus Haliotis; species Haliotis rubra. The sequence continues at coordinate 99,379 of NW_025765238.1, read as the reverse complement.
ATGATTTTGCTTTGAAGAAATATCTACATTTTCTGCGTCCATTTAAGAAATTTGTGCTTAAACCCGGGCCCCATAATATTTCGCACGGCCTCCTTTTCGCTTATAGTACCTGATAGAAGTAATGGGCATCTAACAAAGACAATTCCATAGAATAACGTTTCTAACACAACAGTTCCTACTTACTATATACCCTGATACTTTCAGTGCTGAGCCAAGTGTTTCATTCTCATACCAAGAAAGGGACAAACAAAACCTTCAATATTTACAATATACAAAGGATACGTACAACATACCGAACTTAATATTATTGCACTTGTTGGTTTATCTTACACACAATCGTTTAACATCATCACGAGGATACAATAGACAGGGTTCAGAGCATAGATTATCAACAAAAAGAGACAAATACTGTAGACAGCTTTCAATACATAAACCAAGAAAAAAGAAAGATAGACAGTATAGACAGGGTTACAACACATGAACCATTAACAAGGAGAGGTAGACAGTACAGACAGGGTTACAATACATGAACCATCAACAAGGAGAGATAGACAGTACAGACAGGGTTACAATACATGAACCATCAACAAGGAGAGATAGTACAGACAGGGTTACAATACATGAACCATCAGTACAACAGAACCATCAACAAGGTACAGACAGGGTTACAATACATGAACCATCAACAAGGAGAGATAGACAGTACAGACAGGGTTACAATACATGAACCATCAACAAGGAGAGATAGACAGTACAGACAGGGTTACAATACATGAACCATCAACAAGGAGAGACAGAGAGATAGACAGTACAGACAGGGTTACAATACATGAACCATCAACAAGGAGAGATAGACAGTACAGACAGGGTTACAATACATGAACCATCAACAAGGAGAGATAGACAGTACAGACAGGGTTACAATACATGAACCATCAACAAGGAGAGATAGACAGTACAGACAGGGTTACAATACATGAACCATCAACAAGGAGAGATAGACAGTACAGACAGGGTTACAATACATGGAACCACAGGGTTACAATCATGAACCATCAACAAGGAGAGATAGACAGTACAGACAGGGTTACAATACATGAACCATCAACAAGGACAGATAGACAGTACAGACAGGGTTACAACACATGGACCATCAACAAGGAGAGATAGACAGTACAGACAAGGCTTCCATTCACTGACAAAAACAGAAGAGATAGACAATACAGACAAAGCTTCAATACACAGACAAAAACAGGAGAGATAGACAATACAGACAAAGTTTCAATACACAGACAAAAACAGGAGAAATAGACAATACAGACAAAGCTTCAATACACAGACAAAACCAGGAGCGATAGACAATACAGACAAAGCTTCAATACACAGACAAAAACAGGGGAGATAGACAATACAGACAAAGCTTCAATGCACAGACAAAGACGGGAGGGATAGACAATACAGACAAAGCTTCAATACACAGACAAAAACAGGAGGGATAGACAATACAGACAAAGCTTCAATACACAGACAAAAACAGGAGGGATAGACAATACAGACAAAGCTTCAATACACAGACAAAAACAGGAGAGATAGACAATACAGACAAAGCTTTAATACACAGACAAAGACAGGAGGGATAGATAATACAGACAAAGCTTCAATACACAGACAAAAACAGGAGAGATAGACAATACAGACAAAGCTTCAATACACAGACAAAGACAGGAGGGATAGACAATACAGACAAAGCTTCAATACACAGATAAAAACAGGAGAGATAGACAATACAGACAAAGCTTCAATACACAGACAAAAACAGGAGGGATAGACAAAACAGACAAAGCTTCAATACACAGACAAAAACAGGAGGGATAGACAATACAGACAAAGCTTCAATACACAGACAAAAACAGGAGGGATAGACAATACAGACAAAGCTTCAATACACAGACAAAGACAGGAGGGATAGACAATACAGACAAAGCTTCAATACACAGACAAAAGCAGGAGAAATGGACAATACAGACAAAGCTTCAATACACAGTCAAAATCTAGGAGAAATAAACGTCACTGAAAAGCTTCTAAGAGAGATACACAGACACGGACTATAAACATAGCGATAAACAGACACGGACTATAAACTGGAGAGACAGACACGGACTATAAACTAGTGAGATAGACAGACACGGACTATAAACATAGAGATAAACATACACGGACTATAAACTTGAGAGATAGACAGACACGGACAATAAACTAGAAATAAAGCCAGACACTGACTATAAACTAGAGAGATATCCAAACTATAAACTAGTGAGATAGACAGACACGGATTATAAGCTGGAGAGATATCCAAACTATAGATTAGAGAGGTAGACAGACACGAACTATAAACTAGAATTAAAGCCAGACACTGACTATAAACTAGATAGATATCCAAACTAAAAAGTAGTGAAATAGACAGACACGGACTATAAACTGGAGTGATGGACAGACACGGACTATAAACTGGAAAGATAGACAGACACCGACTATAAACTGGGGAGATAGACAGGCACAGAATAAAAACTGGAGAGACAGACAGACAAGGACTATAAACCAGTGAGATAGACAAACACGGACTATAAACTGGAGAGATAGGCAGGCTATAAACTAGAGAGATTAACAGACAGGGATTATAAACTTGAGAGACAGACGGACTATAAACATAGCGATAAACAGACATGGACTATAAACTGGAAAGATAGACAGACACGGACTATAAACTGGAGAGAGAGACAGGCACAGACTATAAACTGGAGAGATAGACAGGCAGACTATAAACTGGAGAGATAGACAGACACGGACAATAAACTAGTGAGATAGGCAGACACGGACTATAAACTGGAGAGACAGACAGACACGGACTATAAACTAGTGAGATAGACAGACACGGACTATAAACATAGTGTTTATCGCTATGCTTATAGTCCGTGTCTGTTTATCGCTATGTTTATAGTCCGTGTCTGTATGGTTGTATGGTTGTGTATTGTAACCTTGTCTACTGTGTCTATCTGTCCCTGTGTATGGTTGTGTATTGTAACCTTGTCTACAACCATACACAGGGACAGATAGACACAATAGACAAGGTTAAAATACACAACCATACACAGGGACAGATAGACACAGTAGACAAAGTTACAATACACAACCATACACAGGGACAGATAGACACAGTAGACAAGGCTACAATACACAACCATACACAGGGACAGATAGACACAGTAGACAAGGTTACAATACACAACCATACACTGTGACAGATAGACACAGTAGACATGATTACAATAGACAATCATACACAGGGACAGAAAGACACAGTAGACATGATTACAATAGACAACCATACACTGGACAGATAGACACAGTAGACATGATTACAATACACAACCATACACTGGGACAGATAGACACAGTAGACATGATTACAATAGACAACCATGCACTGGACAGATAGACACAGTAGACATGATTACAATACACAACCATACACTGGGACAGAAAGACACAGTAGACATGATTACAATAGACAACGATACACTGGACAGATAGACACAGTAGACATGATTACAATACACAACCATACACAGGGACAGATAGACACAGTAGGCAAGGCTACAATACACAACCATACACTGGACAGAAAGACACAGTAGACATGATTACAATAGACAACCATACACTGGACAGATAGACACAGTAGACATGATTACAATGCACAACCATACACTGGACAGATAGACACAGAAGACAGGTTACAATACACAACCATACACAGGGACAGATAGACACAGTAGACATGATTACAATACACAATCCTACACTGGGACAGATAGACACAGTAGACAAGGTTACAATGCACAACTATACACTGGACAGATAGACACAGTAGACAAGTCTACAATACACAACCATACACAGGGACAGATAGACACAGTCGACAAGGCTACAATACACAACCATACACTGGGACAGATAGACACAGTCGACAAGGCTACAATACACAACCATACACTGGGACAGATAGACACAGTAGACAAGGTTACAATACATACTATAAAGTAGAAATGTGGAATGTAGCGGCAGTAGACAAGGTTGAAAAATGAAGAACATATATATATACACATATATATACACACACACTGCATATTGAACAATACACATAGACAGATTCTAGATGCGGAATTAGTGAGGCACGCTGGATGATATATATGTGAAATGCGATTTAAGCGTAATGTCCAAAGGATAGACAGCCTGACAGACAATTTTTATTCAGTAAAGAGGCCTTCGGCCCATAATGCAGGCAGTTGACATTATATTTAATGAGAGTGCGCAGCTTGAATTTGCAGCTCTACGTTCTGGAGTTAATCAAATTCTGCACATGATATAAGTATAAGCCAACATTGTATATCAATATTTTTGTTTTGCAAAAGAATTACAATTGAATGATAAGTATATGGTTCTTTAGTGAGCTTTGTTATGTATTAAGTTCTAAGTTTATCACATGCATTACAGATACATAGTACATGATATTAATTTTTCTATATAACGCTGACCTCTGGTTTCAGAAAAGGGGCATAGTCTTTTGATACATTCAATTCCATTATACCTGCCACTTTCAAAAGCAATATTAAAATTACTACATCTAAACCTTGATATAGCATTTCTTGAATGCATAGGAATACAATACAAAAATATCTTTCAATATTTAATAAAGTTTTGAACTCCTTATACAATATACATTTAGGAGATTCACTGATTGATGAATACCAAGGTTGTGTTTAGTTATCTCCTAGCCTTACACCATATTTCCAATTTCGTGACTGAGCATAGCATAAGCAAATCCATATTGAAACAGTATGTGTCTAACTTTTGTTTCCCAGTCATTATAGCCTAAGCTATTTAAGATTAAATAACAGCGATATGGGAGTCTATTTTGTGGCATATGTATAAGTCTCCACCAGAATTTTCTTTTGGCAGACAGACAGTGTTTATTCAGTATATAAGGCCATGGCCCACATTACAGAATAATTTTATATTTAATTTGATGCTGGTTTACCACCAGAATTTAATCATTCTTGACATGTACACATACTGCAATGGGAGTCTGCCACACTATACACTGCCAAGAACTATACCATTTAATGTACTTTTTTCACCCGTAAGTATTTAAAAAAAAAATGTAATTTGCACTGCCTCTACTATTTTGGAATGGCATGTTCCCCAAATTTCCGAGCCATAACAAAGAATAGGCACAGTCATTGAAAAAAAAATATTAAGTAAATCAGTATAAGCTATGTTACCAATTTTTCTCTGAAAACCATTTAAAGACATACTAGCTTTACAGACCTGGGATGCAAGTCATGTCTGGGCTTTACTCCAAACGAGCTTGGGCGTGAAAACTAATCCAAAATACCTATAAAAGAAAACCGTTTCAACAGGGGAACCATTATAGAACCATTTCTCATAATGACGAAGAGGCCCCCCCGTTTCTAAAAATAATGATCTTAGTTATATCTAAGCTAATTTTCATCCCAATACTATTACAAAGCTTTCCAAATCATTTGATTATTTTTGAAGCAAACTTACAAGTGCCAGATAGTGCCGAAATGTCATCTGCAAACATAAGTGCACATAACATGTAATTCTACATTGGAGTAACCAGCTCTAAAACCTGTCTGGGCCTCATTTAATATCTTATTATCATCACACCAAATGTGTAGCCTTTTGTTAAGAACTGAGGTAAAAATCTTACAAAGTGAGTGAAATGCCTCTGTAATTGATTCTGTCATGTGTATTTCCTGATTTGTGTAAAGGGCATATGATGCTTTTGATAATGGTTTGATAATTTTATGTTTTGAAGCTTTGAGAAACTCTGTGGCAAGCCAATCTGGTCCTGGTGTCTTGTTGTTTGGTATGTTTGAAATGCTTGCTAGTATTTTCTGCTCTGTTATTGGTCTGTTTTAGTGTACATGAAGAGTATATGTGGGAAGTAGTGCAGTGGAAGGTGTAATCTGTTTGAATGTATGTACTGAGTAGCTCTACAAAGTGTGTTACCCACTGTTCATCTGTGATTTGATTAGATAAACCCTGTGAAACCCTGTTTTCCTTAAGTATTTCCCAAAATACTCTAGGGTCATTGCTTGCCTCTACTAATCTATTTTTCTGTTTCTCAAAGTACTCATATAATTGTCTCCTATGAATAAGAGTGAAGTACACAAGGCATGATGTGCGAGGAGTACTATAGTTTCGATTTAAGCCTTATACATTGGATACGGGAGTTAAATTAATGCTAAATACGATTTAACTGTGTTGCATTGGAAAATGATTTTCTATAGATGCGGATTAGGCAGGGTACAATGTAAATGTAGACAGATACAATATATGTTCAGATCTAAACATTTTTAGGAATGTGTTTACATTCCAAACAGAATTCACATTTTTGTGGATCTACCTAAACACGTTTAGGGTCTGGATACATGAAATGAACCATCTGCTCACGACCTCAAACCAACACACACAGCTTCGTAAAAATGAACCACTAGTGAAACGTTGAACATGTTTAAACAGTCGTGTTTAAGACAAAACAAGCGTGTGTGTATTTCCCTAAGTATTGTTTAGATTTTAAAGACGTTTTGGGCATTAAGTAACTTATAAATAAAGTGTATCATATATATTGAAATAAGATGTGCTTAAAGCATATGCCACCAGAATTACAACTTACAAATGTAGAAAAAAATCAAAGCTATTTCATGGTGACTAGGAAAATGAATATGTGCAATGCCAGTATTCTCCGAGTCACAGGTAGCTGCAAGAAGGACTACAAATGATGTGGTGGCAGGTTCTTACCCCGTAAAAGTGCTGTAATCCTGCATGTACCGTATGGCCAATGGTATTTCAATCATACAAGAAACGATAATGCGATACTCAATTTTTAAATCAACTCTATATAATTCTACACCCTATATCAAACTCTTAAATTCTATAACTAACTACAATAAATTTCTAGGGGGAATCGGGAGAAAGGACGGGGAGACGGAAAGAGAGAGATCCATGTCTTTTCCACACTTAGACCTCACACACCGAGTCATCTGTTAGGTACGGTACATATGGTAGTTAAGTGTGGTACACGAGACTCTGCTATTCTATTGATAATAGATACGGGTTAAGTGTGTCACACTGATAAATGAATGAACCGGCTTTGGGCAGAAGAAGGGAAGGTTGACTCATGCATTTGTATACGTCAGCTACTTGCGGTACAAGTGTGCATTTCCTGATGCCCTTTGAGGTACCATCTTGTATACTGGTGAAAAAGAGGAGTTTCCTGATGCCTTTGAAGGCACCATAAAGTAGCAGAACATAAGTGAGTGCACTGATGCCGTCGGATGTTCTGTTTGGAGGCAGAACAAGGACGAGTTGTCTGATGCCTTCGGAGGCACCGTCTTGTTGCAGTACAAGGACGAGTTGTTTGATGCCTTCGGAGGCACCGTCTTGTTGCAGAACAAGAATGAGTATCCTTCTGCATTCGGAGGCACCATCTAGTAGAGAAACAAGAGCGAACTGTCAGGGACCTTTGAAGGCGGCACGTATAAATATCTTGTAAGCAATGAAGAAACGCCATTGGGTGAAAATCTTCTTGTTTAGGATAATTTGTGTTGATATTTCACATCCTGTGTAAGGTGATAGCCCATATCTTTGTTCCATGATTAACAGCGTTGTTTTGTCTTCTTTGTGCCCTACGATCCAACAGCACTGCCATTGAAAGATCACTGAGCAACTGTTGGAAATGTATTGTCTGTATACATCGTTTCGGATTTACAGAAAGAACACATGCTTGTGGTTTTCTTAGCACACGGAACAGTTGAATCACTCTTTGGAATCTAAGTAATAATTCTATTAACATCTTTATATCTGGATGTCGTTCCAAAATTGTAGATATCAATATCGAACAAATGATGTGGTATTGGTGAGGCGCTAAACTATAGTCCTTGTCTGTGCCTCCAGACATGCTACGTTAATCAACAGTCCCACAAGAAACTTGTTACATCATTCTTCTACACGCTTGCTAATTTATCCACCTTTCAGTGCAGTAGACCTTTTCAAATCCTACCCCAACGTGGATACACTAGTATGTCAGTGTAGTAGCCCCCACAACTTGCTGGCGTGTCAGGTTGACTGCTGACCGAAAGAAAACCAGGAGTTTCTGAAAGAAATTATACGAAAAGTGGCCACAGTGAAATTAACCAAACAAGATATAACTTCTCCAATATTGTTATTGGTAAACAGATTTTCTTTAACAAAAGTATGTGTGATAAAGGCATCACTCAAATAGTGGATATTCTTAACGATGGTAATATGTTTACCCTTTTCAGGGTTTAAAGATTGTTATGATGTGAATGTTAATATTTCAGGAGATATTATGGTGTGTTGAGTTCTGTGAAGCGCTTTCTATATCGGTTTGAAAGGAACTTGCATCTGTTAAAAAGGCTTCCTAAAGATAATACGTTATATTCCTTTCTTCCAAAAGTTTCATTAAATCACAACTTAAATGGCAAAATGACACTATCTGATTCCACACTTTTGATTGACCAAACATTTGTCTAAAACCTTTCAAGACTACGATTGTTTCAAAATAGACTACTGCACAGAATAATTGCAACAAATGTATATTTATTTAAATTTGGTAAGGCCGAGAGGGGCTTTGTGCAGTTTCTGTAATTCTGATCAAGAAAGTATTTTGCATCTTTTTGGGGGAGAGTCATGACGTGAAGGCTTTTTCACGTTACTTCTTTGGATAACTAATAGCTGTAATCATATTTATAACATGAATTTAAGTGCAGAACTCATTTTATTTGGTATAAAGGAAAATGTAATAACTGATAGGTTTTTTTTACTTGATTTTGATTCTTTCAAAGATTTTTATTTATAAATGCAAATTTAAAAATGTGAACCTATCTCTCAAGAACGTCAAAATATATATACAATAAAAAAAAGGAATGTTTAATGATGAATGTGAACAAAAGAAATATTATTCACAGTGGATGTCCTACCAATCTTTGTTTCAAGACTCCAGTTAACTGTTTTCTGATTACTGAACCATATTTCTCGGTCAAGTGTAAATGTATGAATGAAAAAATCTATCTAAGCTTTACTTGATATGCACATGTATATTCACACCAGCAGCATATTATCATTATTCATGTTTTGGTATGCATGTGTCTGTGACAGTCGTATCTTATTTATAAAATCTGAATCCTTCGTTATATGTTTTTCTACAAGCGGGCAAGGAATTTCCTGGCTCCTTGTTCCCACCTGTAACAGGGATTCAGCAATACAATATTAATTACAAAAATAAGTTTAAAATTCAATGGCAGTGTTCAGTGCAACAGCGCCATAATAGCAATAAAGTCAGTGAACGAATATTAACCAAGCAGCGGCAGTGGCCCAAAAGACAGGATATCCAGAGTGAACAAAATATCTTCACACAACCGCTGGTGTTCATGTAATTTCAGTTGGCCTAATAGTCTCAATACCTTCTAGAATGGTTCATGCCATTCTCGGTTAGGATATAACTGTTCTAAGAAAACACTTAAAGCATCAAAATATAGTACCTGCTTATCTTTATACAGTAATGCAACTTATTATTGTTTATTACAATATATTTTATGAACTTCTACTGACTCTTAATAGAAAGGATGTGATACAATTCCAACATTGATTAGCAATAAATTACATTACCATATCTCACTCTCCCGCTTTGAACAAAGAATGTTTGAACATATTGATAACTTTTACCAATTAAGTAAACACGTGCTAAATAAATATAAGTAAATATTATCCATGATAACTATTTGTTTTACAACAAAAAAAGTGCGAACCAGGTCTACAGTCAAAGCGATGAAAAAGCTATCGACAATGCGTGAACACTGTGCAAAGTCTGTCCAAAGTCAGGACTATTCCTGAGATGAGATTGTGAGTTTCTGATACGGTTTGCCATACTATAACAGGTATTACAAAATTCAGCCACATCATGCTGCACATTAGGCCAAGATTGCAGTATTTATAGAAATATTTATAGGATCTCAATGACCTGCCAGATGAGTTGTAATGCATTTAACATTTGAAACAGCCATATGCTTAGCAAATAATACCCCTTCTTGCAAGAGGTAAGTCTCCTCTCTCACAACAACAGACCCCGAGTTAGCACCACTAATCATCAGCCAATGTAGCTGATCCACTTTCTGCCGATATATCCCAGTGTCCCTTTGACATACACCTTGAGCATACTTGATCGACATGTATAATGTTTGCCAATTCGACCAGTTTAGACGTAGTAAGTTGGCTAACAAACCTATCTGCACAAAACACCACAAAATGCTGCTGGCTTTACCTAAAATTGGGCAATATAATGATATAAAGCAATTTTCAAAAAACAATCTCGTGATATATTAAGGATATCTGGGGTAACACTGTGATCCGCACTACCACTGATAGCGTGATGTAACAAGAGACGGGCCTTGCTCTCTAATATATTCTAAAAAGCATCTAGAATTTTCCCACTTTGCTGGATTATTGTCTTTAGCTAATGTAGATTATTCCAAAGCATCAAAATGTAGAAATTTCCACATCTGTGCTTACTGAAACATGGTAATACGATTATAACACTATCTCACACTAAACTATACTGCCATATAACACAGTGTAGTAACCTCCTTCCATACACACGTGTTAGTGTAACAGCCAATCAATCACATTCCTTCTCCATATGTGTGTAGTAGCCCCTCACGGGTCCTTCTTTGCCAACGTATCAGTGTGGTAGCCCCTCACGGGTCCTTCTTTGCCAACGTATCAGTGCCGTAGCCCCTCACAGGTCCTTTTTTGCCAATGTGTCAGTGCCGTAGCCCCTCACAGGTCCTTCTTTGCCAACGTATCAGTGCCGTAGCCCCTCACAGGTCCTTCTTTGCCAATGTGTCAGTGCCGAAGCCCCTCACAAGTCCGTCTTTGCCAACGTGTCAGTGCCGTAGCCCCTCACAGGTCCGTCTTTGCTAACGTGTCAGTGCCGTAGCCCCTCACAGGTCCTTCTTTGCCAACGTATCAGTGCCGTAGCCCCTCACAGGTCCTTCTTTGCCAACGTGTCAGTGCCGTAGCCCCTCACAAGTCCGTCTTTGCCAACGTGTCAGTGCCGTAGCCCCTCACAGGTCCGTCTTTGCCAACGTATCAGTGCCGTAGCCCCTCACAGGTCCTTCTTTGCCAACGTATCAGTGCCGTAGCCCCTCACAAGTCCGTCTTTGCCAACGTGTCAGTGCCGTAGCCCCTCACAAGTCCGTCTTTGCTAACGTGTCAGTGCCGTAGCCCCTCACAGGTCCTTCTTTGCTAACGTGTCAGTGCCGTAGCCCCTCACAGGTCCTTCTTTGCTAACGTGTCAGTGCCGTATCCCCTCACAAGTCCGTCTTTGCCAACGTGTCAGTGCCGTAGCCCCTCACAGGTCCGTCTTTGCTAACGTGTCAGTGCCGTAGCCCCTCACAGGTCCTTCTTTGCTTACGTGTCAGTGCCGTAGCCCCTCACAGGTCCTTCTTTGCTAACGTGTCAGTGCCGTAGCCCCTCACAGGTCCGTCTGTGCTAACGTGTCAGTGCCGTAGTTCCTCACAGGTCCGTCTTTGCTAACGTGCCAGTGTCGTAGTCCATCACAGGTCCTTCTTTGCTAACGTATCAGTGTTGTAGCCCCTCACAGGTCCTTCTTTGCCAACGTATCAGTGTGGTACCCCTCACAGGTCCTTGTTTGCTAACGTGTCAGTGCCGTAGCCCCTCACAGGTCCTTCTTTGCTAACGTGTCAGTGCCGTAGCCCCTCACAGGTCCTTCTTTGCTCACGAGTCAGTGTCGTAGCCCCTCACAGGTCCTTTTTTGCTAACGTATCAGTATGGTAGCCCCTCACAGGTCCTTCTTTGCTAACGTATCAGTGTGGTAGCCCCTCACAGGTCCTTCTTTGCCAACGTGTCAGTGCCGTAGCCCCTCACAGGTCCTTCTTTGCTAACGTGTCAATGCCTTAGCCTCTCACAGGTCCTTCTTTGCTAACGTGTCAGTGTCGTAGTCCCTCACAGGTCCTTCTTTGCTAACGTGTCAGTGCCGTAGCCTCTCACAGGTCCTTCTTTGCTATCGTGTCAGTGTCGTAGTCCCTCACAGGTCCTTCTTTGCCAACGTGTCAGTGCCGTAGCCTATCACACGTCCTTCTTTGCTAACGTTTCAGTGTTGTAGTCCCTCACAGGTCCGTCTGTGCTAACGTGTCAGTGCCGTAGACCTGTGATCCTTTTTTTGCTAACGTGTCAGTGCCGTAGTCCCTCACAGGTCCGTCTTTGCTAACTTATCAGTGTTGTAGCCCCTCACAGGTCCTACTTTGCCAACGTGTCAGTGTTGTAGCCCCACACAAGTCCTTCTTTGCCAACCTGTCAGTGCCGTAGCCCCTCACAGGTCCTTCTTTGCCAACGTATCATTGTCGTGAACTCTCTCTATGCTTAGTATCAGTACAGCAGTCCGTGCAACAGGCCCTGACCCAGGTGTCAGTGTACCAGATGATCTTAAGTCGTTTCCTTACCCAAGTATCACTGTAGTATGGTAACCTCTGAGAACTCTTCATTTATTCCGATGTCAGTTGTGTAGTCTCTCATAGCTCCTCGATACACACTTGACCTTGTCGTGGTAACCTCTTCTTTATGACCATTTTATGTTTGCCATGTGGTGGACATGGACATTGGAAGATAATAATTTGTTCGAGAAAGAAGTGAACAAAACAATGACCTCGGGTTTTACGACGCAATATGTGTTGTTCTAATCTCATCACGGATGTCCTTGAGTGGTTGACAGTTTAGCCAATGTCTCTTACTCAAGTTGTTTTTCTCTGATTGTGCTTTGTTTAACAAACATACAAGACAAACATACCCGTAGTTAGTATCAAAACTGGTTTGAATTTCGTATCTATTGTCCTGCAGTGAATTATACACATGCAAAAGGTATCACAAGACCTATCATCTTTACTATCATATAACCATTGATATTCATGTTCATAATTATGTTTCTTTGATTGATTATATGATGGAATCACCATGTTTTGATATCAAATATCCATGTGCTTTGTTCATGTTATTACGTGTTATTATATTATTATAACTGTTATTACAGCTCGATAACTCAGAAATTCAATTGCTTTCGTTGTTGCTAAGCAAATATGGTCACCTGACACCTGCTCAAAGATGGCAAGTTATCCGTATGCGGAATAGATGGCTATTGCCAGAGATGTTTCTTTGACAGCCACTGGCCAGGAAACATAAGCAGCTTAATAATTTTAAGGACCGACAGGACCTCTTTTTGAGGATACAGCGCTCCTCAGAATCACAAGACTTCATCCAGGTGTGCTGGAAACAGAGTGGTTTCCACATCGTCGTTCTGTCCAACAGAAACGTCCGAAATCGCCTAAAATCGGACCGGTATACAACCAGATGACATGTCAGAGGTCCGTTGTTATTTTCAGATAACAAAGCACCACGACTAGCTTATCAATACGGGGGAGAGCCCACTTGTCGGAAGAAAGATTTCTTTTCTTCATGACTGATTACCGAGCTAATAATGCAGTGCATTTGAACAGCGGAATATCTGGGAGCAGGCACAGATGGCGGGAGTTCATTGATGGTGTGAGGGTGCCTCTCACATGACTGTAAACCTGACCTTGTGGCGATCAGGCAACATCTGAATAGACAACAGTACACAACTGACATCCTAAACAGGGTTGTTGCACCACATTTCGGTGATTTTCCTCTGTCGTCACGGCAATGCTTGGCCATATCGTGCACGTACCGCTGGTGCTTTCTTACGTCAAGAGCAACTCTACCTTGGCCTGCCAGTGTTCAGATTTCAATCTTTTTTAGCATGTTTGAGTCATTTTGGATCACATCATTATGATACAGTCAATGCGAAGAAGGGCCAGGGATGTGATTGCAGCTGGCGGAGGTTGCACCAGATACTGACAGTGTGCTCGTTTATTGATACCTATGTGATTTCTGAAGAAATGTACGCCAGAATCTGAATAATGACCGTACTTGTTAACCTTACACACCACAGTTATCAGTAGTGCTGTAACGATGTATCGAACTATTGGTGGATTGCAATTGTTGAGTCTCCGATAGCAATTAATCGATGGTAGAAACGAAAAACCATCGATGCATCGATAGTATGTGTGACTATCGATAGTTTAGTAAATGACTTCCTTTGATAAATACGAAGCGCAAAATACAGGAAGTACCAGATTCGTTCACTTTGATTTACCTCTTAATGAAACATGGCGGCAAAAACGGCATGCGACTTGGAGTTTGAAAGTGTGAATAACAATAAGTTTATGTTTTAACTGTTTACTTGATCTGGGTTTCAAGTTTCTTGTCAGTTATCAAAAGAGACTGAAACTACTTCAATTTGTTTTTATTTCATATAAACTATACATTCATAAGTTTCAAGGAGAAAAAGCTATTGCAATAGTATTGCAATAGTTGGTCACAATAGACTCTTGCTTTTGCAATAGTATGTTGCAATAGACTATCGCAATAGTTGTTTACCGCTCAATAGTCACCCCTAGTTATCAGGACTATAAAATGAGTCAATTGTTTGCCAAGTTTGCTTCTACTTTTCGCGTTTAAATTTGTCATTTAATTATTCATTGAGCGTCATTTCTTTCCAGATAGTAAGTTAAATTGAGGGTTTGATAAGCTGTTAATTGTAACACATTAAAACTAGGAAAAATGTTGCGATAGTGTCTTATTGAAGATTGTCGATCGAATGTATATTTCAACACCAGCACACACACCGTGTTCTGGTCTATGGTGTACAATATGAGCAATATAATGACTACGTTAAACGTTTCCCTCTACTGTCACTAACTACGACGTCATGCGCACATGACGACGCTTAGTTTTCATTAAACCAGAAGATATAGATAAATGCTTGTTTGTGTGTTTTGTGTGTGCAAATATGCTTTTCGGGGTTTCTTTGTTGCCGTCTGTGAGTGCTAGTTGAAAGCCAGCAGTAGTGGCAGGTCTCATACCTCGGTGTGCCCAGTCAGGAATGCCTGCCCTGTGTATGCCGCAACGGCGGCTGATCCTGTACTTCATGAGAGGATGTTCCTCAACTTGGCTTGCCTTCTCTGTGTCAAGAGTTTGGAGTGTTCTATGTCGGAGATACCCAACGTCCTTAACATTATAAGGAGGTCTACATTTTCCTTGATGTGTTTCTTTGTTCATGTATTCACAAATAACGTACATATTCTGGAATCACTGCCAAATTGTACCAGTTCTAACGCAGGACCAACCACGAATAACTCGCACACTATTGTTAATGATCAGTCAGACACTTTAGTCTGGAGATCTTCCGATTTCGTTTTTCACGGCGTACCCAGAGAAGATTTGACTTCACACGGACCAGTGCTCGAGGCCAACGCGAGTCATGTATTGGCATTGTACGCCAGTGTACAACTATGCACACCTTCCTTACTTTAATCAACTGTACCAGTGTTCATCTAATGCATACCACTATTATTTTCGATTGATAGTATCTTGATTATTACTGCAAGGAACATCCCATTTACCTCTTATTACAGCCTGGTTCGTGCTAGATGGCCACGAGCATTAGCTTCCGAGTTAGGTTACGTTATTGAAAATGTACTTATTGAAAATGTACTTCAACATGATCCCAATGGCGTGTATCTTTTCTTTGGTTGTCTTCACGGAATCTTATATTTGATACATGTATTAATTAATGTTTTGTATGTCATTCAAAACAGTATATTTGAACCGTTTCTAGGGAAACATTCCATGTATGTATTTACGTTAGGAGCGACCAAACACATACGTATTGGCCTGAAATCCCTGTTCAGAACATGACGCTAAATGAATCAAGTAGGTACCACTGTTTATAAGAGACGTGTCTCATGATCGGCATCAAGTAGGTGTCGGTATTGGGTACAATAATGAATCAGTGTTGAGAGCAACCATTTAAGATGGGGCATCCGATACCGACACTATCTTCACCGATACCGACACCAACATGGCACTCCTCTAATAACACACCCAACAACCACACCAACATGGCACTCTTCTAATATCACACCCAACAACAACACCAACATGGCACTCTTCAAGTATCACACCCGACACCCACACCAACATGGCACTCTTCAAATATCACACCCAACAACAACACCAACATGGCACTCTTCAAGTATCACACCCGACACCCACACCAACATGGCACTCTTCTAATATCACACCCGACAACAACACCAACATGGCACTCTTCAAGTATCACACCCGACAACAACACCAACATGGCACTCTTCAAATATCACACCCAACAACCACACCAACATGGTACTCTTCTAATATCACACCCAACAACCACACCAACATGGCACTCTTCAAGTATCACACCCGACAACAACACCAACATGGCACTCTTCTAATATCACACCCAACAACCAAACCAAGATGGTACTCTTCTAATATCACACCCAACAACCACACCAACATGGTACTCTTCTAACATCACACCCAACAACAACACCAACATGGCACTCTTCTAATATCACACCCAACAACAACACCAACATGGTACTCTTCTAATACCACACCCGACAACCACACCAACATGGCACTCTTCTAATATCACACCCAACAACCACACCGACATGGTACTCTTCTAATAACACACCCAACAACCACACCAACATGGCACTCTTCTAATATCACACCCAACAACAGCACCAACATGGTACTCTTCTAATATCACACCCAACAACCACACCAACATGGCACTCCTCTAATATCACACCCAACAACAACACCAACATGGCACTCCTCTAATATCACACCCAAAATCAACACCAATATGGTACTCTTCTAATATCACACCCAACAACCATACCAACATGGTACTCTTCTAATATCACACCCAACAACCACACCGACATGGTACTCTTCTAATAACACACCCAACAACCACACCAACATGGCACTCTTCTAATATCACACCCAACAACAGCACCAACATGGTACTCTTCTAATATCACACCCAACAACCACACCAACATGGCACTCCTCTAATATCACACCCAACAACAACACCAACATGGCACTCCTCTAATATCACACCCAAAATCAACACCAATATGGTACTCTTCTAATATCACACCCAACAACCATACCAACATGGTACTCTTCTAATATCACACCTAACAACCACACCAACATGGCACTCTTCAAGAATCACACCCGACACCCACACCACCATGGTACTCTTCTAATATCACACCCAACAACAACACCAACATGGCACTCTTCTAATATCACACCCAACAACAACACCAACATGGAACTCCTCTAATAACACATCCAACAACCACACCAACATGGTACTCTTCTAATATCACACCCGACACCCACACCAACATGGCACTCCTCTAATAACACACCCAACAACAACACCAACATGGCACTCTTTCAATATCACACCCGACACCCACACCAACATGGAACTCCTCTAATAACACACCCAACAACAACACCAACATGGCACTCCTCTAATAACACACCCAACAACAACACCAACAAGGTACTCTTCAAGTATCACACCCGACAACCAAACCACCATGGCACTCTTCAAGTATCACACCCGACACCCACACCAACATGGTACTCCTCTAATAACACACCCAACAACAACACCAACATGGCACTCTTCTAATATCACACCCAACAACAACACCAACATGGCACTCCTCTAATAACACACCCAACAACAACACCAACATGGCACTCCTCTAATATCACAACCAACAACCACACCAACATGGTACTCTTCTAATATCACACCAAACAACCACACCAACATGGCACTCCTCTAATAACACACCCAACAACAACACCAACATGGCACTCCTCTAATATCACACCCAACAACAACACCAACATGGTACTCTTCTAATATCACACCCAACAACCACACCAACATGGAACTCTTCTAATAACACACCCAACAACCACACTAACATGGCACTCCTCTAATATCACACCCAACAACCACACCAACATGGTACTCTTCTAATATCACACCCAACAACCACACCAACATGGCACTCCTCTAATAACACACCCAACAACCACACCAACATGGCACTCCTCTAATAACACACCCAACAACCACACCAACATGGCACTCTTCTAATATCACACCCAACAACCACACCAACATGGCACTCCTCTAATATCACACCCAACAACAACACCAACATGGTACTCATCCAATATCACACCCAACAACCACACCAACATGGCACTCTTCTAATATCACACCCAACAACCACACCAGCATGGCACTCTTCTAATATCACACCCAACAACAGCACTAACATGGAACTCTTCTAATAACACACCCAACAATCACTCCGACATGGCACTCTTCTAATATCACACCCAACAACCACACCAACATGGCACTCTTCTAATAACACAGCCAACAACCACACCAACATGGCACTCCTCTAATATCACACCCAACAACAACACCAACATGGCACTCCTCTAATATCACACCCAAAAACAACACCAATATGGTACTCTTCTAATATCACACCCAACAACCATACCAACATGGTACTCTTCTAATATCACACCTAACAACCACACCAACATGGCATTCTTCAAGAATCACACCCGACACCCACACCACCATGGTACTCTTCTAATATCACACCCAACAACAACACCAACATGGCACTCTTCTAATATCACACCCAACAACAACACCAACATGGAACTCCTCTAATAACACATCCAACAACCACACCAACATGGTACTCTTCTAATATCACATCCGACACCCACACCAACATGGCACTCCTCTAATATCACACCCAACAACAACACCAACATGGCACTCTTTCAATATCACACCCAACAACCACACAAACATGGAACTCCTCTAATAACACACCCAACAACAACACCAACATGGCACTCCTCTAATATCACAACCAACAACCACACCAACATGGCACTCTTCTAATATCACACCCAACAACAACACCAACATGGCACTCCTCTAATAACACACCCAACAACAACACCAACATGGCACTCCTCTAATATCACACCCAACAACAACACCAACATGGTACTCTTCCAATATCACACCCAACAACCACACCAACATGGAACTCTTCTAAAAACACACCCAACAACCACACTAACATGGCACTTCTCTAATATCACACCATACAACCACACCAACATGGTACTCTTCTAATATCACACCCAACAACCACCACAAAAATGGCACTCCTCTAATAACACACCCAACAACCACACCAACATGGCACTCCTCTAATAACACACCCAACAACCACACCAACATGGCACTCTTCTAATATCACACCCAACAACAACACCGACATGGCACTCCTCTAATATCACACCCAACAACAACACCAACATGGTACTCTTCCAATATCACACCCAACAACCACACCAACATGGCACTCTTCTAATATCACACCCAACAACCACACCAGCATGGCACTCTTCTAATATCACGCCCAACAACAGCACCAACATGGTACTCTTCTAATAACACACCCAACAATCACACCGACATGGCACTCTTCTAATATCACACCCGACAACCACACCAAAATGGTACTCTTCTAATATCACACCCAACAACCACACCAACATGGCACTCCTCTGATACCACACCCAACAACAACACCAACATGGCACTCCTCTAATATCACACCCAACAACAACACCAACATGGTACTTTTCTAATATCACACCCAACAACCACACCAACATGGAACTCTTTCTAATAACACACCCAACAACCACACTAACATGGCACTCTCTAATATCACACCCAACAACCACACCAACATGGTACTCTTCTAATATCACACCCAACAACCACACCAACATGGCACTCCTCTAATAACACACCCAACAACCACACCAACATGGCACTCCTCTAATAACACACCCAACAACCACACCAACATGGCACTCTTCTAATATCACACCCAACAACAACACCAACATGGCACTCCTCTAATATCACACCCAACAACAACACCAACATGGTACTCTTCCAATATCACACCCAACAACCACACCAACATGGTACTCTTCTAATATCACACCCAACAACCACACCAACATGGCACTCCTCTCATATCACACCCAACAACAATACCAGAATGGCATTCCTCTAATAACACACCCAACAACAACACCAACATGGTACTCTTCAAGTATCACACCCGACAACCAAACCAACATGGCACTCTTCAAGTATCACACCCAACACCCACACCAACATGGTACTCCTCTAATAACACACCCAACAACAACACCAGCATGGCACTCTTCTAATATCACATCCAACAACAACACCAACATGGCACTCCTCTAATAACACACCCAACAACAACACCAACATGGCACTCTTCTAATAACACACCCAACAACCACACCAACATGGCACTCCTCTAATATCACACCCAACAACCACACCAACATGGTACTCTTCTAATATCACACCCAACAACCACACCAACATGGCCTCCTCTAATATCACACCCAACAACCACACCAACATGGCACTCTTCTAATATCACACCCAACAACCACACCAACATGGAACTCCTCTAATATCACACCCAACAACAACACCAACATGGCACTCCTCTAATATCACACCCAACAACCACACCAACATGGCACTCTTCTAATATCACACCCAACAACAACACCAACATGGCACTCCTCTAATATCACACCCAACAACAACACCAACATGGTACTCTTCCAATATCACACCCAACAACCACACCAACATGGTACTCTTCTAATATCACACCCAACAACAACACCAACATGGCACTCTCTAATATCACACCCAACAACAACACCAACATGGTACTCTTCTTCTAATATCACACCCAACAACCACACCAACATGGAACTCTTCTAATAACACACCCAACAACCACACTAACATGGCACTCCTCTAATATCACACCCCAACAACCACACCAACATGGTACTCTTCTAATATCACACCCAACAACCACACCAACATGGCACTTCTCTAATAACACACCCAACAACCACACCAACATGGCACTCCTCTAATAACACACCCAACAACCACACCAACATGGCACTCTTTCTAATATCACACCCAACAACAACACCAACATGGCACTCCTCTAATATCACACCCAACAACAACACCAACATGGTACTCTTCCAATATCACACCCAACAACCACACCAACATGGTACTCTTCTAATATCACACCCAACAACCACACCAACATGGCACTCCTCTAATATCACACCCAACAACAACACCAGCATGGCATTCCTCTAATAACACACCCAACAACAACACCAACATGGTACTCTTCAAGTATCACACCCGACAACCAAACCAACATGGCACTCTTCAAGTATCACACCCAACACCCACACCAACATGGTACTCCTCTAATAACACACCCAACAACAACACCAGCATGGCACTCTTCTAATATCACATCCAACAACAACACCAACATGGCACTCCTCTAATAACACACCCAACAACAACACCAACATGGCACTCCTCTAATATCACACCCAACAACCACACCAACATGGTACTCTTCTAATATCACACCCAACAACCACACCAACATGGCACTCCTCTAATATCACACCCAACAACAACACCAACATGGTACTCTTCTAATATCACACCCAACAACCACACCAACATGGCCCTCCTCTAATATCACACCCAACAACCACACCAGCATCGCACTCTTCTAATATCACACCCAACAACCACACCAACATGGAACTCCTCTAATATCACACCCAACAACAACACCAACATGGCACTCCTCTAATATCACACCCAACAACAACACCAACATGGCACTCTTCTAATATCACACCCAACAACAACACCAACATGGCACTCCTCTAATATCACACCCAACAACAACACCAACATGGTACTCTTCCAATATCACACCCAACAACCACACCAACATGGTACTCTTCTAATATCACACCCAACAACCACACCAACATGGCACTCCTCTAATATCACACCCAACAACAACACCAGCATGGCATTCCTCTAATAACACACCCAACAACAACACCAACATGGTACTCTTCAAGTATCACACCCGACAACCAAACCAACATGGCACTCTTCAAGTATCACACCCAACACCCACACCAACATGGTAATTTCTGATAACACACCCAACAACAACACCAGCATGGCACTTTTCTAATATCACATCCAACAACAACACCAACATGGCACTCCTCTAATAACACACCCAACAACAACACCAACATGGCACTCCTCTAATATCACACCCAACAACCACACCAACATGGTACTCTTCTAATATCACACCCAACAACCACACCAACATGGCACTCCTCTAATATCACACCCAACAACAACACCAACATGGTACTCTTCTAATATCACACCCAACAACCACACCAACATGGCACTCCTCTAATAACACACCCAACAACAACACCAACACGGCACTCCTCTAATAACACACCCAACAACAACACCAACATGGCACTCTTCTAATAACACACCCAACAACCACACCAGCATGGCACTCTTCTAATAACACACCCAACAACAACACCAACATGGCACTCCTCTAATAAGACACCCAACAACCACACCAACATGGCACTCCTCTAATATCACACCCAACAGCCACACCCGCATGGCACTCTTCTAATATCACACCCAACAACAACACCAACATGGCACTCCTCTAATAACACACCCAACAACAACACCAACATGGCACTCTTCTAATAACACACCCAACAACCACACCAACATGGCACTCCTCTAATATCACACCCAACAACCACACCTACATGGTACTCTTCTAATATCACACCCAACAACCACACCAACATGGTACTCCTCTAATATCACACCCAACAACAACACCAACATAGTACTCTTCTAATATCACACCCAACAACCACACCAACATGGAACTCTTCTAATAACACACCCAACAACAACACCAACATGGCACTCTTTCTAATATCACACCCAACAACAACAACACCAACATAGTACTCTTCTAATATCACACCCAACAACCACACCAACATGGAACTCTTCTAATAACACACCCAACAACCACACCAACATGGCACTCTTCTAATATCACACCCAACAACCACACCAACATGGTACTCTTCTAATATCACACCCAACAACCACACCAACATGGCACTCCTCTAATAAGACACCCAACAACCACACCAACATGGCACTCCTCTAATAACACACCCAACAACCACACCAACATGGCACTCTTCTAATATCACACCCAACAACAACACCAACATGGCACTCCTCTAATATCACACCCAACAACCACACCAACATGGTACTCTTCCAATATCACATCCAACAACCACACCAACATGTTACTCTTCTAATATCACACCCAACAACCACACCAACATGGCACTCTTCTAATATCACACCCAACAACAACACCAGCATGGCATTCCTCTAATAACACACCCAACAACAACACCAACATGGTACTCTTCAAGTATCACACCCGACAACCAAACCAACATGGCACTCTTCAAGTATCACACCCGACACCCACACCAACATGGTACTTTCTAATAACACACCCAACAACAACACCAGCATGGCACTCTTCTAATATCACACCCAACAACCACACCAACATGGTACTTTTCTAATATCACACCCAACCACCACCAACATGGCACTCTCTAATAACACACCCAACAACCACACCAACATGGCACTCCTCTAATAACACACCCAACAACAACACCAACATGGCACTCTTTCTAATAACACACCCAACAACCACACCAGCATGGCACTCTTCTAATAACACACCCAACAACAACACCAACATGGCACTTCTCTCTAATAAGACACCCAACAACCACACCAACATGGCACTCTTCTAATATCACACCCAACAGCCACACCAACATGGCACTCTTTCTAATATCACACCCAACAACAACACCAACATGGCACTCTTCTAATAACACACCCAACAACAACACCAACATGGCACTCTTTCTAATAACACACCCAACAACCACACAACATGGCACCTCTAATATCACACCCAACAACCACACCTGGCACTCCTCTAATATCACACCCAACAACATCACACCCAACAACAACATGGTACTTTCTTCTAATATCACACCCAACAACCACACCAACATGGTACTTTTCTAATATCACACCCAACAACCACACCAACATGGTACTTTTCTATACACACACCCAACAACCACACCAACATGGCACACCTCTTCTAATAACACACCCAACAACAACACCAACATGGCACTCTCTAATATCACACCCAACAACAACACCAACATGGTACTTTTCTAATATCACACCCAACAACCACACCACACATGGCACTCTTCTAATAACACACCCAACAACCACACCAACATGGCACTCTTCTAATATCACACCCAACAACAACACCAACATGGTACTCTTCTAATATCACACCCAACAACCACACCAACATGGTACTCTCTCAATATCACACCCAACAACCACACCAACATGGTACTTTCTAATATCACACCCAACAACATGGCACACCAACATGGCACTGGCACTTTTCTAATAACACACCCAACAACAATAACACACAACAACCAAACATGGTACTTTCATAGTATCACACCTAACAACCAAAACCAACATGGCACTATTCAAGTAATACACACACCCAACCAACCAATAACACACAACATGGTACTTTTCTAATATCACACCCAACAACCACACCAACATGGTACTCCTCTAATATCACACCCAACAACAACACCAACATGGCACTCCTCTAATAACACACCCAACAACAACACCAACATGGCACTCTTCTAATAACACACCATGGCAACAACCAACAACCAGCATGGCACTCTTCTAATAACACACCCAACAACAACACCAACATGGCACTCCTCTAATAACACACCCAACAACCACACCAACATGGCACTCCTCTAATATCACACCCAACAGCCACACCAGCATGGCACTCTTCTAATATCACACCCAACAACAACACCAACATGGCACTCCTCTAATAACACACCCAACAACAACACCAACATGGCACTCTTCTAATAACACACCCAACAACCACACCAACATGGCACTCCTCTAATAACACACCCAACAACCACACCAACATGGTACTCTTCTAATATCACACCCAACAACCACACCAACATGGCAATATCACACCCCAACAACCACACCAACATGGCACTTTCTAATATCACACCCAACAACCACACCAACATGGAACTCTCTAATATCACACCCAACAACCACACCAACATGGCACTTTCTAATATCACACCAACAACCACACCAACATGGAACTCTCTAATATCACACCCAACAACAACACCAACATGGTACTCTTCCAATATCACACCCAACAACCACACCAACTTGGCACTCTTCTAATATCACACCCAACAACCACACCAGCATGGCACTCTTCTAATATCACACCCAACAACAGCACCAACATGGAACTCTTCTAATAACACACCCAACAACCACACCGACATGGCACTCTTCTAATATCACACCCGACAACCACACCAACATGGTACTCTTCTAATATCACACCCGACAACCACACCAACATGGCACTCCTCTGATACCACACCCAACAACAACACCAACATGGCACTCTTCTAATATCACACCCAACAACAACACCAACATAGTACTCTTCTAATATCACACCCAACAACCACACCAACATGGAACTCTTCTAATAACACACCCAACAACAACACCAACATGGCACTCTTCTAATATCACACCCAACAACAACACCAACATAGTACTCTTCTAATATCACACCCAACAACCACACCAACATGGAACTCTTCTAATAACACACCCAACAACCACACCAACATGGCACTCCTCTAATATCACACCCAACAACCACACCAACATGGTACTCTTCTAATATCACACCCAACAACCACACCAACATGGCACTCCTCTAATAACACACCCAACAACCACACCAACATGGCACTCCTCTAATAACACACCCAACAACCACACCAACATGGCACTCTTCTAATATCACACCCAACAACCACACCAACATGGTACTCTTCCAATATCACATCCAACAACCACACCAACATGTTACTCTTCTAATATCACACCCAACAACCACACCAACATGGCACTCTTCTAATATCACACCCAACAACAACACCAGCATGGCATTCCTCTAATAACACACCCAACAACAACACCAACATGGTACTCTTCAAGTATCACACCCGACAACCAAACCAACATGGCACTCTTCAAGTATCACACCCGACACCCACACCAACATGGTACTCCTCTAATAACACACCCAACAACAACACCAGCATGGCACTCTTCTAATATCACACCCAACAACCACACCAACATGGTACTCTTCTAATATCACACCCAACAACCACACCAACATGGCACTCCTCTAATAACACACCCAACAACAACACCAACATGGCACTCCTCTAATAACACACCCAACAACAACACCAACATGGCACTCTTCTAATAACACACCCAACAACCACACCAGCATGGCACTCTTCTAATAACACACCCAACAACAACACCAACATGGCACTCCTCTAATAACACACCCAACAACCACACCAACATGGCACTCCTCTAATATCACACCCAACAGCCACACCAGCATGGCACTCTTCTAATATCACACCCAACAACAACACCAACATGGCACTCCTCTAATAACACACCCAACAACAACACCAACATGGCACTCTTCTAATAACACACCCAACAACCACACCAACATGGCACTCTCTAATATCACACCCAACAACCACACCAACATGGTACTCTTCTAATATCACACCCAACAACCACACCAACATGGCACTCCTCTAATATCACACCCAACAACCACACCAACATGGCACTCTTCTAATATCACACCCAACAACCACACCAACATGGAACTCCTCTAATATCACACCCAACAACAACACCAACATGGTACTCTTCCAATATCACACCCAACAACCACACCAACTTGGCACTCTTCTAATATCACACCCAACAACCACACCAGCATGGCACTCTTCTAATATCACACCCAACAACAGCACCAACATGGAACTCTTCTAATAAAACACCCAACAACCACACCGACATGGCACTCTTCTAATATCACACCCGACAACCACACCAACATGGTACTCTTCTAATATCACACCCGACAACCACACCAACATGGCACTCCTCTGATACCACACCCAACAACAACACCAACATGGCACTCTTCTAATATCACACCCAACAACAACACCAACATAGTACTCTTCTAATATCACACCCAACAACCACACCAACATGGAACTCTTCTAATAACACACCCAACAACCACACCAACATGGCACTCCTCTAATATCACACCCAACAACCACACCAACATGGTACTCTTCTAATATCACACCCAACAACCACACCAACATGGCACTCCTCTAATAACACACCCAACAACCACACCAACATGGCACTCCTCTAATAACACACCCAACAACCACACCAACATGGCACTCTTCTAATATCACACCCAACAACAACACCAACATGGCACTCCTCTAATATCACACCCAACAACCACACCAACATGGTACTCTTCCAATATCACATCCAACAACCACACCAACATGTTACTCTTCTAACATCACACCCAACAACCACACCAACATGGCACTTCTTTCTAATATCACACCCAACAACAACACCAGCATGGCATTCCTCTAATAACACACCCAACAACAACACCAACATGGTACTCTTCAAGTATCACACCCGACAACCAAACCAACATGGCACTTCTTCAAGTATCACACCCGACACCCACACCAACATGGTACTCTCTAATAACACACCCAACAACAACACCAGCATGGCACTCTT
Organism: Haliotis rubra; assembly: GCF_003918875.1. Lineage (NCBI taxonomy): Eukaryota > Metazoa > Mollusca > Gastropoda > Lepetellida > Haliotidae > Haliotis > Haliotis rubra. Next base: position 71,166 of record NW_025765238.1, on the reverse strand, counting down.
CTAATATCACACCCAACAACAACACCAACATGGCACTCCTCTAATAACACACCCAACAACAACACCAACATGGCACTCCTCTAATATCACACCCAACAACCACACCAACATGGCACTCTTCTAATATCACACCCAACAACTACACCAACATGGCACTCTTCTAATAACACACCCAACAACAACACCAACATGGCACTCCTCTAATATCACACCCAACAACAACACCAACATGGTACTCTTCTAATATCACACCCAACAACAACACCAACATGGCACTCTTCTAATAACACACCCAACAACCACACCAACATGGCACTCCTCTAATATCACACCCAACAACAACACCAACATGGTACTCTTCTAATATCACACCCAACAACAACACCAACTTGGCACTCCTCTAATATCACACCCAACAACCACACCAACATGGCACTCCTCTAATAACACACCCAACAACCACACCAACATGGCACTCTTCTAATATCACACCCAACAACAACACCAACATGGCACTCCTCTAATATCACACCCAACAACCACACCAACATGGTACTCTTCCAATATCACACCCAACAACCACACCAACATGGCACTCTTCTAATATCACACCCAAGAACCACACCAACATTGCACTCTTCCAATATCACACCCGACAACAACACCAACATGGCACTCCTCTAATATCACACCCAACAACAACAGCAACATGCATGGTACTCTTCTAATATCACACCCAACAACCACACCAACATGGCACTCCTCTAATATCACACCCAACAACAACACCAACATGGTACTCTTCTAATAACACACCCAACAACAACACCAACATGGCACTCTTCTAATATCACACCCAACAACAACACCAACATGGCACTCTGTTAATATCACACCCAACAACAACACCAACATGGCACTCCTCTAATATCACACCCAACAACCACACCAATATGGTACTCCTCTAATATCACACCCAACAACCACACCAACATGGCACTCTCCTAATATCACACCCAACAACACCAACATGGCTCTCCTCTAATATCACACCCAACAACAACACCAACATGGTACTCTTCTAATATCACACCCAACAACCACAACACCAACATGGCACTCTTCAAGTATCACACCCGACACCCACACCAACATGGCACTCTTCTAATATCACACCCGACAACAACACCAACATGGGACTCTTGTAATATCACACCCAACAACAACACCAACATGGTACTCTCTAATAACACACCCAACAACCACACCAGCATCGCACTCTTCTAATATCACACCCAACAACCACACCAACATGGTACTCTTCTAATATCACACCCAACAACAACACCAACATGGTACTCTTCTAATATCACACCCAACAACCACACCAACATGGTACTCTTCTAATATCACACCCAACAACAACACCAACATGGCTCTCTTCTAATATCACTCCCGACAACAACACCAACATGGCACTCTTCTAATATCACACCCAACAACCACACCAACATGGTAATGTTCTTATATCTTGCCCCAACACAAATATGGCACTCATCTTATATCTCACCACGACACCGACAAGGCGCTCATCTTATATCTCACCCCGAATCCAACATTACACTCATCTTATATGATCTCAATCCGACTCCAACATCGCACTCCTCTTATATTTCGCCCCAACTCAGACTTGCCACTCATCTTTTATCTCACCCCGACACCGACATGGAACTCATCTTATATCTTACCTCAACACAGAACTGGCCCTCATGTTATATCTCACCCCAACGCCGACATGGCACTCATCTTATATCTCACCTCGACACAGACATGGCCCTCATCTAATATCTCACCTCGACACAGACATGGCACTCATCTTATATCTCACCCCGACACAGACATGGCAGCCCTCTTATATCTCACCCCGACACCGACATGGCCTTCGTCCTGTATCTCACCCCAACACCGACATGGCCCTCATCTTACATCTCACCTCGACACAGACATGGCCCTCATCTAATATCTCACCTCGACACAGACATGGCCCTCATCTTATATATCACTCCGACACAGACATGGCACTCATCTTATATCTCACCCCAACACAGACATGGCCCTAAACTTATATCTCTCTCCGACACAGACATGGCCCTCATCTTATATCTCACCCCAACACAGACATGGCACTCATCTTATATCTCACCCCGACACAGACATGGCCCTAATCTTTTATCTCACCCTGACACAGACATGGCACTCGTCTTATATCTCACCCTAACACAGACATGGAACTCATCTTGTATCTCACCCCAACACCTACATGGCCCTCCTCTTTTATCTCACCCCGTCAACGACATGGCACTCCTCTTATATCTCACCCCAAAACAGACATGGCCCTCATCTCATATCTCACCCCGACACAGACATGGCACTCATCTTATATCTCACCCCGACTCCAACATTACTCTCATCTTATATCTCACCCCAACAAAGACATGTCCCTCATCTTGTATCTCACCCCAACACAGACATGGCCCTCATCTTCTATCTCACCCCAACGCCGACATGGCACTCGTCTTATATCTCACCTCGACACAGACATGGCCCTCATCTAATATCTCACCTCGACACAGACATGGCCCTCATCTTATATATCACTCCGACACAGACATGGCGCTCATCTTATATATCACCCCAACACAGACATGGCCCTAAACTTATATCTCACTCCGACACAGACATGGCCCTCATCTTATATCTCACCCCAACACAGACATGGCACTCATCTTATATCGCACCCCGACACAGACATGGCCCTAATCTTTTATCTCACCTTGACACAGACATGGCACTCGTCTTATATCTCACCCTAACACTGACATGGAACTCATCTTGTATCTCACCCCAACACCTACATGGCCCTCCTCTTTTATCTCACCCCGTCACCGACATGGCACTCTTCTTATGTCTCACCCCAAAACAGACATGGCACTCATCTCATATCTCACCCCGACACAGACATGGCCCTCATCTTATATCTCACTCCGACACAGACATGGCACTCATCTTATATCTCACCCCGACTCCCACATTACACTCATCTTATATCTCACCCCAACAAAGACATGGCCCTCATCTTGTATCTCACCCCAACGCAGACATGACCCTCATCTTATATCTCACTCCGACACAGACATGGCACTCGTCTTATATCTCACCCCAACACACACATCGCCCTCATCTTATATCTCACTCCGACACAGACATGGCCCTGATCTTATATCCCACCCAGAACTACAACATGACGCTCATATTATATCTCACCTTAAATTAAAATAACATGACGCTCATCTTATATCTCACCCAAACACAGACATGGCAGCCCTCTTATATCTCACCCCAACACAAACATGGCACTCATCTTATATCTCACCCCGACACAGACATGGCACTCGTCTTATATCTCACCCCAACACAGACATGGCACTCATCTTATGTCTCACTCCGACACAGACATGGCGCTCATCTTATATCTCACCCCGACACAGACATGGCCCTGATCTTATATCTCACCCCGACACCGACATGGCACTCATCTTATATCGCACCCCGACTCCAACATGGCACTCCTCTTATATCTCAAACCGACTACAACATGGCCCTCATCTTAAATCTCACCCCAACACCAACATGACATCTAATATCTCACCCGAACTCCAACAGGACAACTTATATCTCACCCCAACACCGACATGGCCCTCCTCTTAATATATCTCGCCCCAACACCAACATCACACTCATCTTATTTCTCACCCGAACTCTAACATGACTCTCATCTTATATATCACCCCAACACTAACATTCACGCCTTTTATATCTCACCCCAACACTAACATGGCACTCCTCTTAATATATCTCGCCCCAAGACAACCTCACACTCATCTTACATCTCATCCGAACTCAAACATGACGCTCATCTTATATCTCACCCCAACACAGACATGGCACTCTTCTTTTATATCAACCCGACACCGACATGGAACTCATATTATATCTCACCCCAACTCGAGCATTACACTCCATCTTATATCTCACCTCAACACAAACAGGGCACTCGTGGTATACCTCACCCCGACACCGGCATGGAACTCGTCTTATATCTCACCTCAACACAGAGATGGCACTCATCTTATATCACACCCCGAACTCCAACATGACCCTCATATTTTATCTCACCTTAAATCAAATAACATGACGCTCATCTTATATCTCACCCCGAACACAGACATGGCAGCCCTCTTAAATCTCACCCCAACACAGACATGGCACTCATCTCATATCTCACCCCGACTCCAACATTACACTCATCTTATATCTCACCCTGACTCCAACATGACGCTCATCTTATATCTCACCCCGAATCCAACATTACACTCATCTTATATCTCACCCCAACTCCAACATTACACTCATCTTATATCTCACCTCCACACAGACATGGCACTCATATGATATCTCACCTTAAATCAAATAACATGACGCTCATATTATATCTCACCCCGAACACAGACATGGCACTCATCTTACATCTCACCCCGACTCGAACATTACACTCATCTTATATCTCACCCCAAATCCAACATTAAGCTCATCTTATATCTCACCCCGAACTCCATCATTACGCTCATTTTATATTTCACCCCCATACCGAAATGGCACTCATCTTATAACTCACCCCAACTCCAACATTAAGCTCATCTTATATCTCACCTCAACACAAACACGGCACTCATCGTATACCTCACCCCGACACCGGCATGGAACTCATCTTATATCTCAACTGGACACAGAGATGGCACTCATCTTATATCTCACCCCGAACTCCAACATGACGCTCATATTATATCTCACCTTAAATCAAATAACATGACGCTCATCTTATATCTCACGTCAACACAGACATGGCAGCCCTCTTATATCTCATCCCAACACAGACATGGCACTCATCTTATATCTCACTCCGACACAGACATGGCCCTCATCTTGTATCTCACCCCAACACCGACATGGCCCTAATCTTATATCTCACTCCGACACAGACATGGCACTCATCTTATATCTCACCCCAACACAGACATGGCCCTCATCTTGTATCTCACTCCGACACAGACATGACTCTGATCTTATATCTCACCCCAATACAGACATGGCAGCCCTTTTATATCTCAACCCGACACCGACATGGAACTCATATTATATCGAACCTCAACACAAACACGGCACTCTTCGTATACCTCACCCCGACACTGGCATGGAACTCATCTTATATCTCACCTCGACACAGAGATGGCATTCATCTTATATCTCACCCCGAACTCCAACATGACGTTCATATTATATCTCACCTTAAATCAAATAACTTGACGCTCATCTTATATCTCAACCCAACACAGACATGGCAGCCATCTCAAATCTCACCCCAACACAGACATGGCACTCATCTTATATCTCACCCCGATTCCAACATTACACTCATCTTATATCTCACCTCAACACAAACACGGCACTCATCGTATACCTCACCCCGACACCGGCATGGAACTCATCTTATATCTCACCTCGACACAGAGATGGCATCCATCTTATATCTCACCCCGAACTCCAACATGAGGTTCATCTTATATCTCACCTTAAATCAAATAACTTGACGCTCATCTTATATCTCAAACCAACACAGACATGGCACTCATCTTATATCTCACCCCGACTCCAACATTACACTCATCTTATATCTCACCTCAACACAAACACGGCACTCAGCGTATACCTCACCCCGACACCGGCATGGAACTCATCTTATATCTCACCTCGACACAGAGATGGCACTCATCTTATATCCCACCCCGAACTCCAACATGACGTTCATCTTATATCTCACCTTAAATCAAATAACATGACGCTCATCTTATATCTCACATCAACACAGACATGGCAGCCCTCTTATACCTCATCCCAACACAGACATGGCACTCATCTTATATCTCACCCCGACACCGACATGGCCCTAATCTTATATCTCACTCCGACACAGACATGGCACTCATCTTATATCTCACCCCAACACAGACATGGCCCTCATCTTATATCTCACTCCGACACAGACACGGCCCTCCTCTTTTATCTCACCCCAACACAGACATGGCAGCCCTCTTATATCTCAACCCGACACCGACATGGAACTCATCTTATATCTCGCCCTAACTCCAACATTACACTCATCTTATATCTCACCTCAACCCAAACACGGCACTCATCGCATACCTCACCCCGACACCGGCATGGAACTCATCTTATATCTCACCCCAACACAGAGATGGCACTCATCTTATATCTCACTCCGACACAGACATGGCACTCATCTTATATCTCACCCCAACACAGACATGGCCCTCATCTTATATCTCACTCCGACACAGACATGGCCCTCCTCTTTTATCTCACCCCATGACACAGACATGGCAGCCCTCTTATATCTCACCCCGACACCGACATGGAACTCATCTTATATCTCGCCCAGACTCCACCATTACACTCATCTTATATCTCTCACTCAACACAAACAGGCCCTCCTCTTTTTATCATTACACTCATCTTATATCTCACCTCAACCCAAACACGGCACTCATCGCATACCTCACCTCAACACACAGATGGCACTCATCTTATATCTCACCCCGAACTCCAACATGACGCTCATATTATATCTCACCTTAAATCAAATAACATGACGCTCATCTTATATCTCGCCCAACACAGACATGGCAGCCCTCTTATATCTCAACAGAACACAAACATGGCACTCATCTTATATTTCACCCCAACTCCAACATTACACTCATGTTATATCTCACCTCAACACAAACACGGCACTCATCTTATATCACACCCTGACTCCAACATTACACTCATCTCATATCTCACCCCGAACACCATCATTACGCTCATCTTATATCTCACCCCTACACCGAAATGGCACTCATCTTATATCTCACCCCGACTCCAACATTAAGCTTATCTTATATCTCACCCCAACACCAACATGGCACTCCTCTTATATCTCACCCCGAATCCAACATTACACTCATCTTATATCTCACCTCCACACAGACATGGCCCTCATATTATATCTCACCTTAAATCAAATAACATGACGCTCATCTTATATCTCACCCCAACACAAACATTACACTCATCTTATATCTCGCCCCGACTCCAACATTACACTCATCTTATATCTCACCTCAACCCAAACACGGCACTCATCGCATACCTCACCCCGACACCGGCATGGAACTCATCTTATATCTCACTTCAACACAGAGATGGCACTCATCTTATATCTCACCCCGAACTCCAACATGACGCTCATATTATATCTCACCTTAAATCAAATAACATGACGCTCATCTTATATCTCGCCCCAACACAGACATGGCAGCCCTCTTATATCTCACCCCAACACAAACATGGCACTCATCTTATATCTCACCCCAACTCCAACATTACACTCATGTTATATCTCACCTCAACACAAACACGGCATTCATCTTATATCTCACCCTGACTCCAACATTACACTCATCTCATATCTCACCCCGAACACCATCATTACGCTCATCTTATATCTCACCCCCACACCGAAATGGCACTCATCTTATATCTCACCCCGACTCCAACATTACACTCATCTTATATCTCACCCCGACTCCAACATTGCTTATATCTATATCTCACCCCGACACCAACATGGCACTCCTCCTATATCTCACCCCATGAATCCAACATTACACTCATCTTATATCTCACCTCCACACAGACATGGCCCCCTCATACTATATCTCACCTTAAATCAAATAACATGACGCTCATCTTATATCTCACCCCAACACAAACATTACACTCATCTTATATCTCGCTCCGACTCCAACATTACACTCATCTTATATCTCACCTCAACCCAAACACGGCACTCATCGTACACCTCTACCCGACACCGGCATGGAACTCATCTTATATCTCACCTCGATACAGAGATGGCACTCCTCTTATATCTCACTCCGAACTCCAACATGACGCTCATATTATATCTCACCTTAAATCAAATAACATGACGCTCATCTGATATCTCGCCCCAACACAGACATGGCAGCCCTCTCATATCTCACCCCAACACAAACATGGCACTCCTCTTATATCTCACCCCGAACTCCAACATGACGCTCATATTATATCTCACCTTAAATCAAATAACATGACGCTCATCTTATATCTCAACCCAACACAGACATGGCAGCCCTCAGATATCTCACCCCAACAAAGACATGGCACTCATCTTATATCTCGCCCCGACTCCAACATTACACTCATCTTATATCTCACCTCAACACAAACACGGCACTCATCGCATACCTCACCCCGACACCGGCATGGAACTCATCTTATATCTCACCTCGACACAGAGATGGCACTCATCTTATATCCCACCCCGAACTCCAACATGACGTTCATATTATATCTCACCTTAAATCAAATAACATGACGCTCATCTTATATCTCACATCAACACAGACATGGCAGCCCTCTTATATCTCATCCCAACACAGACATGGCACTCATCTTATATCTCACCCCGACACCGACATGGCCCTAATCTTATATCTCACTCCGACACAGACATGGCACTCATCTTATATCTCACCCCAACACAGACATGGCCCTCATCTTATATCTCACTCCGACACAGACATGGCACTCATCTTATATCTCACCCCAACACAGACATGGCCCTCATCTTATATCTCACTCCGACACAGACATGGCCCTCCTCTTTTATCTCACCCCAATACAGACATGGCAGCCCTCTTATATCTCAACCCGACACCGACATGGAACTCATCTTATATCTCGCCCCGACTCCAACATTACACTCATCTTATATCTCACCTCAACCCAAACACGGCACTCATCGCATACCTCACCCCGACACCGGCATGGAACTCATCTTATATCTCACTTCAACACAGAGATGGCACTCATCTTATATCTCACCCCGAACTCCAACATGACGCTCATATTATATCTCACCTTAAATCAAATAACATGACGCTCATCTTATATCTCGCCCCAACACAGACATGGCAGCCCTCTTATATCTCACCCCAACACAAACATGGCACTCATCTTATATCTCACCCCAACTCCAACATTACACTCATGTTATATCTCACCTCAACACAAACACGGCACTCATCTTATATCTCACCCTGACTCCAACATTACACTCATCTCATATCTCACCCCGAACACCATCATTACGCTCATCTTATATCTCACCCCCACACCGAAATGGCACTCATCTTATATCTCACCCCGACTCCAACATTACACTCATCTTATATCTCACCCCGACTCCAACATTAAGCTTATCTTATATCTCACCCCGACACCAACATGGCACTCCTCCTATATCTCACCCCGAATCCAACATTACACTCATCTTATATCTCACCTCCACACAGACATGGCCCTCATACTATATCTCACCTTAAATCAAATAACATGACGCTCATCTTATATCTCACCCCAACACAAACATTACACTCATCTTATATCTCGCCCCGACTCCAACATTACACTCATCTTATATCTCACCTCAACCCAAACACGGCACTCATCGTACACCTCTACCCGACACCGGCATGGAACTCATCTTATATCTCACCTCGATACAGAGATGGCACTCCTCTTATATCTCACTCCGAACTCCAACATGACGCTCATATTATATCTCACCTTAAATCAAATAACATGACGCTCATCTTATATCTCAACCCAACACAGACATGGCAGCCCTCTTATATCTCACCCCAACAAAGACATGGCACTCATCTTATATCTCGCCCCGACTCCAACATTAGACTCATCTTATATCTCACCTCAACACAAACACGACACTCATCGTATACCTCACCCCGACACCGGCATGGAACTCATCTTATATCTCACCTTAAATCAAATAACATGACGCTCATCTTATATCTCACCTCCACACAGACATGGCACTCATATTATATCTCACCTTAAATCAAATAACCTGACGCTCATCTTATATCTCAACCCAACAGAGACATGGCAGCCCTCTTATATCTCACCCCAACACAAACATGGCACTCATCTTATATCTCGCCCCGACTCCAACATTACACTCATCTTATATCTCACCTCAACCCAAACACGGCACTCATCGTATACCTCACCCCGACACCGGCATGGAACTCATCTTATATCTCACCTCGATACAGAGATGGCACTCATCTTATATCTCACCCCGAACTTCAACATGACGCTCATATTGTATCTCACCTTAAATCAAAGAACATGACGCTCATCTTATATCTCACCCCAACACACACATGGCAGCCCTCTTATATCTCACCCCAACACAAACATGGCACTCATCTTATATCTCACCCCGACTCCAACATTACACTCCTCTTATATCTCACCCCAACACCAACATGGCACACATCTTATATCTCACCCCAACACGGACATGGCAGTCGTCTTATATCTCATCCCAACACCAACATGGCGCACATCTTATATCTCACCCCAACACAGACATGGCTCTCGTCTTATATCTCACACCAATACCGACATGGCACTCGTCTTATATCTCACCCTAACACCGACATGGCACTCATCATATATCTCACCCCGACACCGACATGGCTCTCGTCTTATATCTCACCCCAACATCGACATAGCATTCGTCTTATATCTCACCCCAACACCGACATGGCATTCGTCTTATATCTCAATCCGACTCCAACATGGCCCTCCTCTTATATCTCACCCCGACACCGACATGGCCCTCATCATATATCTCACCCCGACACCGACATGGCTCTCGTCTTTTATCTCACACGAACACCGACATGGCTCTCCTCTTATATCTCAATCCGACACCGTCATGGCACCTATCATATATCTCACCCCGACACCGACATGGCCCCCCTCTTATATCTCACCCCGACACCGTCATGGCACCTATCATATATCTCACCCCAACACCGACATGGCCCTCCTCTTATATTTAACCCCAACACCGACATGGCACCCATCATATTTCACCCCGACACCGACATGGCTCTCGTCTTATATCTCACCCCAACATCGACATGGCTCTCGTCTTATATCTCACCCCAACACCGACATGGCCCTCATCATATATCTCACCCCGACACCGACATGGCCCTCATCATATATCTCACCCCAACACCGACATGGCCCTCATCATATATCTCACCCCGACATCAACATGGCCCTCATCATATATCTCACCCCGACACCGACATGGCATTCGTCTTATATCTCGTCCCAACACCGACATAGCTCTCGTCTTATATCTCACCCCAACACCGACTCCATGATGGCGCTCCTCTTACATCGCGCCAATGTAGGACATTATCTAGTTTCTACTGTAATGACACAAATATATATTTACGCGCAGCACACAAATTACCAGATAATGCCATAATAATGATGTCATCATTTACGTTTTCACAAATGCCGATACTCAGACTGAAAGCAGTCACGAAATAATTATTCAAAACGTCAAGTGTTTGAAAGAGCTTTGGAAAGTATTTGTTTCTAAACATATCCAAGTTAATGCGCAATAGGATTTGAGAGTCGTCACGCAGTGATTTCAGATGTCGTTTAACGTCTTATTTCATAAATTACAGTTTTCATTTATAGAGACAAATTTACGAGGTCTGTTCTCTCATCACTTACGCAATCGTACAGTATTAAATTGCACGTCTCGACCACAAACTGAGCGCGATGTTTATGAGATGTGAGAGAGGCTGCATTTGAAAGTAACCGAGTGTGTGTGTGACGGTGAGACTGGGTGCAGGGCGGCAGGCGGAGGACATCGTGATTACAACCTGCCACTGCGCAGCTAGGTGATACACCCAGTAAACATCTGTCACCAGCCCTGTGGGATTTACCTAAACACCGCCTGCCGCACTCGCCCCGCCAATTACTGCCTCACATATTAGCAGTATAGGGGTGTTCTGTCAAACCGTTTCTTCTGTGTATTTCGACACACATAAACATACATAATTATATAGATAAGACGCGAATTGGGAGCAGTGGACTATCTCACGCCGTCAGATGTTATAATTGTTTTCTTGATGACCTAGAAACACGCACTATACATTCTTGTAGACAAGGTGTAGCACCATCAGCGTGATCCACCCGCTTGTCGGCAGACATTACCAAAACAACAGTAAACAATGCAGGCATGCAAGGCGGTATAGGTATAACAATGGCTCCACAGGCACTGCACTCATGTGGATAGGATCAGTACTGGTGTAGCAGACAAAGTTGACCAAGTGCAGGACGGAGGAAATTGTAGTTTTCAATAAGATGTTTCATGTCCATGTAACAACCAATGAATCATCGCACATTTAGATTGGAGTTGCCTCCCTTACACTACACGACCACCCTGATACGTAGTATCCCGTATATAAAGTAGCCATGGGCTTTCTGTAAGTGGAATCAGTATATCGGCATGTCACTTTACAATGTATAACAACTAGTATACTAGTTTGGACATGGCATCCTTAAAGGGTCACTGTTTTTAAAAGGGACAACTGGGAGTTGATCATCACAAACTGGAGTAAATCATATAACTTACACCACAAACCGTTAAAGATACGTTCTGTTTTTGCCCTATGTAATTACGTGAAATCGCCATTATACGTTTTTCTAACACGGCAGGCTATTTTCTCGCCTGCGGTGAATCATTTCGCCACACCCAAGCATGAATCCACTGATGGGCAGACTCCCACTCAAAGTGACATAATGGTTGTACACATATGTAAGATCTCGGATTAAACGTTCAGCTACAACCGGTCCAGTAATCTGGTGCTACCAGTACTATCGCCTGTTGTTATCACCGGATATGCGGCCGTCCGCTCACCAGTGTTTGATCCCATGTGTACAACGCAGTGACGCTTCCAGTCGCCTATCACTACTTAGTCCATAACAACAGACACCACAGCCTCTCATCACCATGCATTAACCGGTTCCTTATCACCACTGCCTTTAGTAGAACACAGTGTTGCTACTACTGGTCGAACAGCCTCCTATCACTATACCTAGAGACTAAACCGACCAGGGTGCCGTTGTACAAAGCGACCATAGCGCTAAGGTAACCACGTACGGCCCCCATACCTTAACGTAGACAGTCGTTGTGCTAAGACTGCTTTGTACAACGGCACCCTGTTCCTCATCACCACTGTCTTCTAGTAGAACACAGTGAAGCTACTAATGACCCAACTCTCAATGTAAACTGTTATCACAAGAATGTAGGTATTTATATAGATAAATCCAGTGGGAATCGGAAACGCCAAAATATAAGAACGAAAACACTAATGAAACCTCAGGTTATTTACAAACCCGCATCTTTGCATATTATTTACAAACTACTATTTAATCACGTACGTGATATGTGCTCGCTCAAAAGAGTATACATTTAGCTACAAATATTCATCTGGATCAAACACATTTTGCGGCGACATTAGGTTGAAATTTTGTATAATGCAGTGTTATGGCAACTATCAAGTTGCTCTTTTGTTGGAATATCTCAACACGTCCATTCCTGTCAAAATTAGTGCTGGTATTGGCATACAGCCTGCGATACGATACATCACGATGCTAAAATGTTATATTAGTCACGGCGATATATTGCCAAAGTATTGTGCACTGAAGCTGCGATACGATACGAATCCCGATATAAGGGTGGCGATACGATACGTATCACGATACTAAAATCTTTAATTCTAACACCAACTATAAAACACCTTAAGATCAAAATAAAACCAATTTCAAAGTATTTCGTCAAATTCCGTCATGGTTGTTCAATGTTCATTCGGAAACGAGATAATTAAGTTTATACACGGACTTTGTGAATGTTAATAACATGCGAATGCTATGTCTGACACAGTTCTTCACACAAGAATTTCCGAGAAAACGTTTACTTATGAAGAGAAAATAAGTAAGAATATATTTTAATCCTTAAACAAAAGTAAGTCTGTTTTCTTGACAGATATCGCAATTCGGCAATATTCAAAGTTAAACATCGATGTATCGCGGCTCGTTATTATTAATAATAATAATAAGTCCATTTGTATAGTGCCCTATATCCAGTCACCAAGTGGTTGCTCATGGTGCTGACATATCTACATATTTACAACAGGAGGTCATTTATATGCCATAGTGCTTCTTGAACAGGAAAGGTTTTAAGTTAAACTGAAGCTGGCTATTGAGGGGGATTCTTTGAGAGACACATGCAGATTGTTCCATGCTCATTTGAAGTATCGTATCGGGATATACAACAATGTAAAACTTTGTATCCAGTCCCTGTATCGGCAGTCGATGGATCGATGTATCGATGCGTATCAATGAATCGTCACACCACTAGTCAAAATGTAATCTCTAACAAGCAATGCCAGAATGTCACAATATGTGCATGAGACACAAGTAGGTGTGTTTGGGGGACCTGTGTACCACAGCCTTCACGTGTAACATTAGACTAAGGTTTAGTCTCTGAATATATATAATTTTGATAGTAACAAACAAGCCCATTTATATTGAAAAGGAGCCCTAGGGAGACCAGAACCTGAGGAAATCTAGACTTGCTTTATTTAGGGCTTTAGCACTGCAGAGAGGGCTTGGCAGTAGGGAAATTAATGTGGTTCAGGGACTGTGAGACAGACTAGTGTAACATTGTCACACCGACAAGAAGTGCATGAGACACAAGTAGGTGTGTTTGGGGGACCTGTGTACCACAGCCTTAAAGTTTAACATGGTCACACCCACAAGAAGTGCAGGAGACACAAGTAGGTGTGTTTGGGGGACCTGTGTACCACAGCCTTCACGTGTAACATGTTCACACCCACAAGATGTGCAGGAGACACAAGTAGGTGTGTTTGGGGGACCTGTGTACCACAGCCTTCGAGTGTAACATGGTGACACCCACAATATGTGCAGGAGACACAAGTAGGTGTGTTTGGGGGACCAGCTGTGTACCCCAGCCTTAAAGTTTAACATGGTCACACCCACAATATGTGCAGGACACACAAGTAGGTGTGTTTGGGGGACCTGTGTACCACAGCCTTCACGTATAACATGGTCACACCCACAATATGTGCAGGAGACACAAGTAGGTGTGTTTGGGGGACCTGTGTACCCCAGCCTTCACGTATAACATGGTCACACCCACAATATGTGCATGAGACACAAGTAGGTGTGTTTGGGGGACCTGTGTACCACAGCCTTCACGTATAACATGGTCACACCCACAAGATGTGCAGGAGACACAAGTAGGTGTGTTTGGGGGACCTGTGTACCCCAGCCTTCACGTATAACATGGTCACACCCACAATATGTGCAGGAGACACAAGTAGGTGTGTTTGGGGGACCTGTGTACCACAGCCTTCACGTGTAACATGTTCACACCCACAATATGTGCAGGAGACACAAGTAGGTGTGTTTGGGGGACCAGCTGTGTACCCCAGCCTTAAAGTTTAACATGGTCACACCCACAAGAAGTGCAGGAGACACAAGTAGGTGTGTTTGGGGGACCTGTGTACCCCAGCCTTCACGTATAACATGGTCACACTCACAAGAAGTGCAGGAGACACAAGTAGGTGTGTTTGGGGGACCTGTGTACCATAGCCTTAAAGTTTAACATGGTGACACCCACAAGAAGTGCAGGAGACACAAGTAGGTGTGTTTGGGGGACCTGTGTACCCCAGCCTTCACGTATAACATGGTCACACCCACAAGATGTGCAGGAGACACAAGTAGGTGTGTTTGGGGGACCTGTGTACCACAGCCTTAAAGTTTAACATGGTCACACCCACAAGATGTGCAGGAGACACAAGTAGGTGTGTTTGGGGGACCTGTGTACCACAGCCTTCACGTATAACATGGTCACACCCACAATATGTGCAGGAGACACAAGTAGGTGTGTTTGGGGGACCAGCTGTGTACCCCAGCCTTAAAGTTTAACATGGTCACACCCACAAGAAGTGCAGGAGACACAAGTAGGTGTGTTTGGGGGACCAGCTGGGTACCACAGCCTTCACGTATAACATGGTCACACCCACAAGATGTGCATGAGACACAAGTAGGTGTGTTTGGGGGACCTGTGTACCCCAGCCTTCACGTGTAACATGGTGACACCCACAAGATGTGCAGGAGACACAAGTAGGTGTGTTTGGGGGACCTGTGTACCCCAGCCTTAAAGTTTATCATGGTGACACCCACAATATGTGCAGGACACACAAGTAGGTGTGTTTGGGGGACCTGTGTACCCCAGCCTTCACGTATAACATGGTCACACCCACAATATGTGCAGGACACACAAGTAGGTGTGTTTGGGGGACCTGTGTACCCCAGCCTTCACGTATAACATGGTCACACCCACAATATGTGCAGGAGACACAAGTAGGTGTGTTTGGGGGACCTGTGTACCCCAGCCTTCACGTGTAACATGGTGACACCCACAAGATGTGCAGGAGACACAAGTAGGTGTGTTTGGGGGACCTGTGTACCCCAGCCTTAAAGTTTATCATGGTGACACCCACAATATGTGCAGGACACACAAGTAGGTGTGTTTGGGGGACCTGTGTACCCCAGCCTTCACGTATAACATGGTCACACCCACAATATGTGCAGGAGACACAAGTAGGTGTGTTTGGGGGACCTGTGTACCCCAGCCTTCACGTATAACATGGTCACACCCACAATATGTGCAGGAGACACAAGTAGGTGTGTTTGGGGGACCTGTGTACCCCAGCCTTCGCGTATAACATGGTCACACCCACAATATGTGCATGAGACACAAGTAGGTGTGTTTGGGGGACCTGTGTACCACAGCCTTCACGTATAACATGGTCACACCCACAAGATGTGCAGGAGACACAAGTAGGTGTGTTTGGGGGACCTGTGTACCCCAGCCTTCACGTATAACATGGTCACACCCACAATATGTGCAGGAGACACAAGTAGGTGTGTTTGGGGACCTGTTTCCCAGCCTTCACGTGTAACATGGTGACACCCACAATATGTGCAGGACACACAAGTAGGTGTGTTTGGGGGACCAGCTGTGTACCCCAGCCTTAAAGTTTAACATGGTCACACCCACAAGAAGTGCATGAGACACAAGTAGGTGTGTTTGGGGGACCTGTGTACCCCAGCCTTCACGTATAACATGGTCACACTCACAAGAAGTGCAGGAGACACAAGTAGGTGTGTTTGGGGGACCTGTGTACCACAGCCTTAAAGTTTAACATGGTGACACCCACAAGATGTGCAGGAGACACAAGTAGGTGTGTTTGGGGGACCTGTGTACCCCAGCCTTCACGTATAACATGGTCACACCCACAATATGTGCAGGAGACACAAGTAGGTGTGTTTGGGGGACCAGCTGTGTACCCCAGCCTTAAAGTTTAACATGGTCACACCCACAAGAAGTGCAGGAGACACAAGTAGGTGTGTTTGGGGGACCAGCTGTGTACCACAGCCTTCACGTATAACATGGTGACACCCACAAGATGTGCATGAGACACAAGTAGGTGTGTTTGGGGGACCTGTGTACCCCAGCCTTCACGTGTAACATGGTGACACCCACAAGATGTGCAGGAGACACAAGTAGGTGTGTTTGGGGGACCTGTGTACCCCAGCCTTAAAGTTTATCATGGTGACACCCACAATATGTGCAGGACACACAAGTAGGTGTGTTTGGGGGACCTGTGTACCACAGCCTTCACGTATAACATGGTCACACCCACAATATGTGCAGGAGACACAAGTAGGTGTGTTTGGGGGACCTGTGTACCACAGCCTTCACGTATAACATGGTCACGCCCACAATATGTGCAGGAGACACAAGTAGGTGTGTTTGGGGGACCTGTGTACCCCAGCCTTCGCGTATAACATGGTCACACCCATAATATGTGCATGAGACACAAGTAGGTGTGTTTGGGGGACCTGTGTACCACAGCCTTCACGTATAACATGGTCACACCCACAAGATGTGCAGGAGACACAAGTAGGTGTGTTTGGGGGACCTGTGTACCCCAGCCTTCACGTATAACATGGTCACACCCACAATATGTGCAGGAGACACAAGTAGGTGTGTTTGGGGGACCTGTTTCCCAGCCTTCACGTGTAACATGGTGACACCCACAATATGTGCAGGACACACAAGTAGGTGTGTTTGGGGGACCAGCTGTGTACCCCAGCCTTAAAGTTTAACATGGTCACACCCACAAGAAGTGCATGAGACACAAGTAGGTGTGTTTGGGGGACCTGTGTACCCCAGCCTTCACGTATAACATGTTCACACTCACAAGAAGTGCAGGAGACACAAGTAGGTGTGTTTGGGGGACCTGTGTACCACAGCCTTAAAGTTTAACATGGTGACACCCACAAGATGTGCAGGAGACACAAGTAGGTGTGTTTGGGGGACCAGCTGTGTACCCCAGCCTTAAAGTTTAACATGGTCACACCCACAAGAAGTGCATGAGACACAAGTAGGTGTGTTTGGGGGACCTGTGTACCCCAGCCTTCACGTATAACATGTTCACACTCACAAGAAGTGCAGGAGACACAAGTAGGTGTGTTTTGGGGACCTGTGTACCACAGCCTTAAAGTTTAACATGGTGACACCCACAAGATGTGCAGGAGACACGAGTAGGTGTGTTTGGGGGACCTGTGTACCACAGCCTTCACGTATAACATGGTCACACCCACAATATGTGCATGAGACACAAGTAGGTGTGTTTGGGGGACCAGTTGTGTACCCCAGCCTTAAAGTTTAACATGGTCACACCCACAAGAAGTGCATGAGACACAAGTAGGTGTGTTTGGGGGACCTGTGTACCCCAGCCTTCACGTATAACATGGTCACACCCACAATATGTGCAGGAGACACAAGTAGGTGTGTTTGGGGGACCTGTGTACCCCAGCCTTCACGTATAACATGGTCACACCCACAATATGTGCAGGAGACACAAGTAGGTGTGTTTGGGGGACCTGTGTACCCCAGACTTCACGTGTATACCGTCCTGATCACTGGGGGAATTCTTCATACGACCATGAAACACATTCAGCAGAACTTTGCCTTTATTACATCAATCGATCAATGCTAAAACAGAGAATAGGGCAAATGTAACTTTGCTCTTTTATAGGTCTTAAACTCATGTGAAATTTAAGTCAACCTTGACTTGAGTATTCAGTTAAGTTCATAGTTCGTTCTGGGGAAATATAATTATATAAAAGATTTAAAGTCCCAAATCCTATATCGAAGAAGTGATTAACTATACCAACGTCTTCATTGAAGATACACTGCAAAGATCCAGTGCAAAGTGCTAAGAGCCAAAAGCCAAAGGACATTTGAGTCAATCATTCCTATCACCCTACCTTGTTGAGACGTAAAATATTCACAATATCAAATTCCACTCTCGTGATAGAGGTCAGGTGAAATTTGTCTCCAAACGGGATAGGAAAACCGGAGCTGAAGCTTGCATTCCGTGTCAGCGTGGTGTCTGTCAACGCTTTCGACCAAAACTGCTCCGTGAGGGATAAAATTGATGTTTATATGTATTTAAATAGTACTTTCTAGCTTGCTTTACACGTGTTATTCATGTTGCATGCTATCTGACCCATTACAAGTGCTGTACACAACATACACACGCAGCAGTCTGTCTAAGGCGTTATATGTGTGATGCTCAACACAAATATAAAGGCTTGACAACATGTTCACTATGTTATGCTTTTTTCCCAGACATATATAAAGCTGTTTACATGTTACAGGTGGTATTCAAATACACGTACATACTTTGAACTAATACGTTACATCTGTTATTGGTGTTATACATATATTAGGTTATTAATATCATAAGATGTAGCACATGTGATATATATCTATTGAACATATAACATGTATTAGACAAATTATTCATCCATACATGAAGCTGGTTAAAACGTTACATGTGGTACACAAGTAATCTGTAGCCGGGTAATTATATGTAAATAAAACTAGTTCAATAAAGACTTGAGTAAGCAATAAATGTGCAGCCACAGGATCCCCGCCATGATGGGAATGTTGTAAATTTGTTTCGAAAGAAATCTAAAGTAAATCGTTTTTCAAAGGTAATAAGGTTTATATGGAGTTGTGTATTATGCGGATTTTAAAATAAATAAAACTATGAAATCGAATAATATTCAGCAAAATATTATCACGTAGAAGCATTCATTGAGTACTGGTATAGCTCATTTTTAATACATTATAGACCCGTGAAGATCCAGATTGATCTTCAGCAACCCATACTTGTCGTAAGAGGCGACTAACGGGATCGGGTGGTCAGGCTCGCTGACTTGGTTGATACGTGTGGTATCCCAATTGCGTAGATCGATGCTCAGGATGGTGATCACTCGATTATTTACAGACCGCCGACATATAGCTAGAATATTGTTGAATGCAGCGTTAAATAAATAAATAAATAAATAAATAAATAAATAAATAAATAAATATATGACTATTATTGCTATCTATTCCTATATTATCAGTGGAGAGCATGGCAAAATTACCTGAGAGATATAGCTCCTTGGTTCTTCAGTAAATACTTAGCTGTCCACCTCGTTACAAATGCTACGTATATAGATAGATTATCCGTGAATATATTAATATCGATTGCATAGTTAATTACGTTAAAGCATTATATCTGTACCGCATATTATACATACATATATTAAGCTGTCTAAATTGTGACATGTGTTATGTATATTATATATTTGACTAAACCTAGTAAAGGTTCAAGGATATTCTATGATAATTTTATATCTGATTATAACATTCCGAATGTGTGTCTCAAATGGAACGGGGAACTAAATGAGTTGTTAAATTGGAAAACCATATTTTCTCAATATAGACAATGCACTAACGACACGAAACTCTTAGATTTTCAATATAAGTTTTTGCATAGAGTCATTTACACTAAACGAGAATTACTAAAAATGAAATTGATAGATAATGACCTATGTACATTATGTTGTTCAGTAAGTGAGGATATTTACCATGTATACCTTGATTGTCCAACCATCAAAATGTTCTGGTCAGAATTTAACAATTTTATAACTCAAGTCCTTGGTAAAACGTATGAAATGTCAAACCATGATATTCTATTTTGTTGCAGTAGTAACCACTTACTCAACCACATGATACTATTGGCAAAGCGCCACATTTTCGTAATGAATATAAAAGGACAAAAACCTAGCTTCACCATCTACAGAACATTATTGAAAGATATCTACGAGATAGAGAAATTTATCGAGAAGAAAAACGATAATATGAAACATTTTTACAGAAAATGGAATGTCCTAGATGCAGTCCTGTAATTTATTTTTTAGTCTTTCAATTCTCTGTAATATTAGCTAGCATCTCAATTGTTAATCTATATTCCCAGTACCATATGTTATTATACACTGTCTGCTTTTTATTATGCAACCTGTACCATTCTACTCTACCCACATATCTTGTTCAAATGTAACCAAGTAAAGTGAATAAAAATACTTTACAAAAAAAAAAAAATACTTAGCTGTCCACCTCGTTACACATGCTACGTATATAGATAGATTATCTGTGAATATATTAATATCGATTGCATAATTAATTACGTTAAAGCATTATATCTGTACCGCATATTATACATACATATATTAAGCTGTCTAAATTGTGACATGTGTTATGTATATTATATATTCATATGTTAAACTTAAACATTAAATTTGTTCTACATGTCATACATGTATATCTTAAGCTGTTCAACATGATAAATTTGTTGTACAGGATATAGATACATATATTAAGCTGTACATTACATATATTATACATACATATAATGGTATGCAAATTATTCACGACTATTGTGATCTGAACATTAAATCTACAATGCTGCAATACATATTCTATATATACCTAATAAGCTGTGTAACACATTTCCGTTATGCATAATGTACACTCAAGCACGCGTGCACGCGCGCGCACGCTCGCACGCACGTACATACATACATACATGTTTGAAGTGTCAGTGGCAGCCCACAACAATCTGTCTAGTTACCCAGTGACCTCGGTATCCGTTTGACATATTTTTGCAATCGCCTTTCTGTGATCGCCCAAACTGACCAGTGCTGACTAAAACTTTGAATGACCGCAGGTTCATTCAGAAATCTCTCCCGTCACGTTATTCTTATGTGCCATTGTACGTCCTGTGCTTTGATGGGAATATCATTGGATATGCTGTCACAAGCTCGCTGAGGCAGTTCCTTACATACCTATAGTCTGTGTAATTTGATGGTATGATCTGAATCTATTGTGTAATCAAACTATAAACCATGCTACTGTGGAACAACTTGAACACACTTGTGAGGGGAAGCACTATTCCGATGCTTGTTGTATGGCAGTCACTGTAGACTGTGAGGTATTACGTACTCAATGAAGATATCTGATGTAAAGCATATTGATTAAACATGTTGTATTAATAAACATGTAGTTAATGTGAATTCATTTTTGTATGAACCTTTAGCAAATGAGGACCAACATGGTTCATGAACTCTCAAAGTGAATCACTTGTCAAACATTTAGCTGTCAAACATTTAGCTGTCGAACACGTCATCACCCCCCTATACTTAGTATAATAAGTGTATGCTAAGCAAAAACTACTTGGCTCAATATTTAGAAATGATACAATCCTACACTTCATCAGAATAACAATTGCAAAGCTTATATGTGCTGGTCTGGTCAAATATACCCTTCAGATCGGAAGTACATGCATAAAGTAAATGTAACTGAAATTGGGTAGCACCACTGACGGATGTGTGTTATCGAGAACTACATGCTAATCACAACTGGAGTCAAGTAATAGGACACATCTAGTCAGGAACACAATGGTGTCTGCCGGTGTTGTGCATACCCTGATAAAGATACATCTTAATACAACAAAATTGTAATTCGAAAAATCAATGTGTCATTCCGCCGTATTGAGTTGACCAGAGTGAATCTCCTCCAAACATCCACAAAGTGCTTTTGTTACTCTGTGTTTGTACATCTGATCAGATGATGTTCCTGACAGATATATATCACTTACGATGATTTTATAGCGCAGCACCGTTTCCCCACTAATGACTATAATCGAGCTTGTTAGGACTACCTGACTATAGCCTGATAGCTGTCGAACAATCTGACGTAACTCCTCGACCATTTCACTTGGTGCTATGTGTTTCGTCTAGTGTGGTGCATATGGCTGCAAATACTGATCTCATTTCATTCTAGGTGTTATTTACAACCGGCCAGCTTGGGTAGTGCAAATTGCATCATGTAGACAGTATGGCTGTACAACCCCCCGGGACCAAACCCACTCTGGTTCATTACGGGTAAAGAAATAAACACGATATCAAGGTATGGCAAAATTATATGTTATTCAAGCGGGAACAGGTTGTAAAACGATCGCCCACGACGAGATATTCACAATATGTGACCAGCCACGCTGATTGATGTGATATGTGAGGTTTATCACCTGATTTAAACACATCCCAATGTCGACCTATTCCTCTGTGCGTAGTGGAGTTTAATTACCTGGAAATATAGCTGTAAGTATGGAGGCCACCCACCTTTGGGAAAACGCAAATCAAGACATCGAGCCTATTCCCAGTCCGAAATGAAAAGAGTTTTATGTTGTATTGACAAACAGCAAAGTCATGTGGCTATTAATTATCTCCTACCCAGACTGTATGCTGACATTCGGGAACCTGCAGCGTTGGACCCTCGTTGACGGGCTAGTACAATACCGTCGTTGAATTAATAGCATTGTCCTGATACAATTTAGGGACCGGACATTCTGTTACTTGTAACAAATGGGGTTGGGGTGTCAACTAGTTAAAACTGAGGCAGAATGACCTTCCTACTGTATTTTCTGATATAAATTATTGAAGTGGAAATCAATCTTCACTGCGTGTCCTCGCTAATTGAGTGAGTGTCTGTTTTCTGGTTTTGCGTGTTAGGTTTACTGGACATTCCCTTGTCACCTCACAGAGTGCGTGTCTGTTGACTTGTTCTTCGTGTTAGCTGGCTGAGTATGTGCTTGTCAGTTGACTTGTTCTTCGTGTTAGCTGGCTGAGTATGTGCTTGTCCGTTGACTTGTTCTTCGTGTTAGCTGGCTGAGTATGTGCTTGTCAGTTGACTTGTTCTTCGTGTTAGCTGGCTGAGTATGTGCTTGTCCGTTGACTTGTTCTTCGTGTTAGCTGGCTGAGTATGTGCTTGTCCGTTGACTTGTTCTTCGTGTTAGCTGGCTGAGTATGTGCTTGTCCGTTGACTTGTTCTTCGTGTTAGCTGGCTGAGTATGTGCTTGTCCGTTGACTTGTTCTTCGTGTTAGCTGGCTGAGTATGTGCTTGTCCGTTGACTTGTTCTTCGTGTTAGCTGGCTGAGTATGTGCTTGTCCGTTGACTTGTTCTTCGTGTTAGCTGGCTGAGTATGTGCTTGTCAGTTGACTTGTTCTTCGTGTTAGCTGGCTGAGTATGTGCTTGTCAGTTGACTGGGTGCGCGTGAACATTGACTGGGTTATTGTTTCTCGGTTATTGCTTCTTCATACGTGTTATTGAATTGGGTATGTATGTGCTGGCAGCTGTGTGAGTGTCAGTTAACTCTATGTATCCCTTAGTTGACTGTGTGTGGCTGTCAGTTGACTGCGTGTGCTCTCAGTTGACTGGGTGTACTCTCAGTTGACTGCATGTACTCTCAGTTAACTGTATGGCTCTCAGTTGGCAGTGTGGCTCTCAGCTGATGGTGTTTCTCTCAGTTGATTGTATGGTTCCCAGTTAATTGTGTGTCTCTCAGTTGATTGTATGGCTCTTAGGTGACAGTTGACAGAGACTGTGTACAGACTGCAGGCGGAAGGAGACAGGGACAATATGCACATACTGTAGAGGGTAGGGGACAGGGGACAGAGGGTGCAGACTGTACACCGAAAGGGACAGGGGGCAGATTGTACAGACTGTACAAGGAAGGGGACAGAGGGTACATACTGTAGACGGAAGGGGACTGGGGACAAAGGGTACAGAGTGTAGGCGGTAGGGGACAGAGGGTACAGAGTGTAGGCTATGTGGGACAGAGGACAGAGTGTACAGACTGTAGACGGAAGGGGACTGGGGTCAGAGGGTACAGAGTGTAGGCGGTAGGGGACAGAGGGTACAGAGTGTAGGCTATAGGGGACATAGGACAGAGGGTACAGACTATAGACGGAAGGGGACTGGGGACAGAGGGTACAGAGTGTAGGCGGTAGGGGACAGAGGGTACAGAGTGCAGGCTATAGGAGACAGAGGGTACAGAGTGTAGGCTATAGGGGACAGAGGACAGGGGGTACAAACTGTAGACGGAAGGGGACAGGAGACAGAGGGTACAGACTGTAGACGGAAGGGGACTGGGGACAAAGGGTACAGAGTGTAGGCTGTAGGGGACAGAGGGTACAGACTGTAGGCGGAAGGGGACAGGGGGTACAGACTGTAGACGGAAGGGGACAGGGGGCAGAGGGTGCAGAGTGTAGGCTGTAGGGGACAAAGGGTACAGACTGTAGACGGAAGGGACAGGGGGTACAGACTGTAGACGGAAAGGGACAAGGGGTACAGACTGTAGACGGAAGGGGACAGGGGACAGAGGGTGCAGAGTGTAGGCTGTAGGGGACAGAGGGTACAGACTGTAGACGGAAAGGGACAGGGGGTACAGACTGTAGACGGAAGGGGACAGGGGGTACAGACTGTAGACGGAAGGGGACAGGGGACAGAGGGTGCAGAGTGTAGGCTGTAGGAGACAGAGGGTACAGACTGTAGACGGAAGGGGACAGGGGGTACAGACTGTAGACGGAAGGGGACAGGGGACAGAGGGTGCAGAGTGTAGGCTGTAGGGGACAAAGGGTACAGACTGTAGACGGAAGGGACAGGGGGTACAGACTGTAGACGGAAAGGGACAAGGGGTACAGACTGTAGACGGAAGGGGACAGGGGACAGAGGGTGCAGAGTGTAGGCTGTAGGGGACAGAGGGTACAGACTGTAGACGGAAGGGACAGGGGGTACAGACTGTAGACGGAAGGGGACAGGGGGTACAGACTGTAGACGGAAGGGGACAGGGGACAGAGGGTGCAGAGTGTAGGCTGTAGGAGACAGAGGGTACAGACTGTAGACGGAAGAGGACAGGGGGTACAGACTGTAGACGGAAGGGGACAGGGGACAGAGGGTGCAGAGTGTAGGCTGTAGGGGACAGAGGGTACAGACTGTAGACGGAAGGGGACAGAGGGTACAGACTGTAGACGGGAGGGGACTGGGGACAGAGGGTGCAGGGTGTAGGCTGTAGGGGACAGAGGGTACAGACTGTAGACGGAAGGGGACAGGGGGTACAGACTGTAGACGGAAGGGGACAGAGGGTGCAGACTGTAGGCGATAGGGGACAGGGGACAGAGGGTACAGAGTGTAGGCTATAGGGGACAGGAGACAGAGGGTGCAGACTGTAGGCGATAGGGGACAGAGGACAGAGGGTACAGACTGTAGACGGAAGGGGACAGAGGGTGCAGACTGTAGGCTGTAGGGGACAGAGGTCAGAGGGTACAGACTGTAGACGGAAAGGGACAGACGACAGGGGGTACAGAGTGTAGGCTATAGGGGACAGGAGACAGAGGGTACAGACTGTAGACGGAAGGGGACAGAGGGTGCAGACTGTAGGCTGTAGGGGACAGAGGACAGAGGGTACAGACTGTAGACGGAAGGGGACAGAGGATACAGACTGTAGGCGGTAGGGGACAGAGGGCAGAGGGTACAGACTGCAGAATGTAGGGGACAGAGGGTACAGACTGTAGACGGAAGGGGACAGGTGGTACAGACTGAAGACGGAAGGGGACAGGGGGTGCAGACTGTAGGCGGTCGGAGTAGGGGGACAGAGGGTGCATACTCTTGGCGGGTGAAGACAGGGAACTGAGGGTAACATGTTTTGGTCGGTTGAGTTAGCACAATGATTGCAGGTATTGCATTAAACAGTCGGCTGCAAGATCATATTACCGTATTATCGACAATTAGATACCGATTAAACGATCAGTTTTCAATTAGTCATTTTAGAAATTAGGGAGATGTAGATGAGACATGAAACTGTTTGTATATCTACGTTGGTATCGCCCATTCATTACCTCAACTCCACTGTTTCCCAACTAGGCTCAATCCGCCCAGCAATGTTCAGCATTGCTTATTTGGAAATTCCACTTGAGATTTATGCCTGGCTACAAGTAAGTGAGCCTACAATTTAGCCAGTGCCGTCCTACCCACACCAAAGGGTAATCGGTACCTGCTATTTACGAGGTCCAGGTGTGGACGCACGACTCTGCCATTAAGGTATACGGTTGCCGAGGCCAGGGTTACCCTCTCTATGTGGGGTCAGAGGGCGATGTACCCACGAACCCAGATACTTCTTCTCATTAACAACAGGATGTTACAAATGCAATTGCGTTATTCGATACGTTCACGATTTTGCATTATGTTTATCTGGATGCTCAAAAACTTGATACGCCAGCACAATAACCAAGATAAGATCACTAAAGTCATCACAAAATGTAACCACAGACATAAATATGCATGATGAATCCAATATGAAAAGTTTGATAAAATTTACAGATTGTACATTTTGACAGAAATCAGATTAATCAATAGAGGAACACAACAACATATGGCACATCTGTAGCTCTGTCATGCTATGTTTACGGAGCACTTCCACAGATCGATCATACCATTTTACAGACAGGGGTAAAGGTCCATCATACTATGTAACAGACATGTCTATAGGGCACCATACCATGTTACAGACATGTCTATAGGTCCATCATCTTTGTTACAGACATAACTATAGGGCACCATACCATGTTACAGACATATCTATAGGCCCATCATTTATGTTACAGACATGTCTATAGGGCAAGAGACCATGTTACAGACATATCTATAGGTCCATCATCTTTGTTACATATATGTCTATAGGGCACCATACCATGTTACAGACATGTCTATAGGTCCATCATCTATGTTACAGACATGTCTATAGGTCCATCATACCATGTTACAGACATATCTATAGGTCCATCATACCATGTTACAGACATGTCTATAGGTCCATCATACCATGTTACAGACATGACTATAGGTCCATCATACCATGTTACAGACATGTCTATAGGTCCATCATACCATGTTACAGACATGTCTATAGGGCACCATACCATGTTACAGACATGTCTATAGGTCCATCATACCATGTTACAGACATGCCTATAGGTCCATCATACCATGTTACAGACATGTCTATAGGGCACCATACCATGTTACAGACATGTCTATAGGTCCATCATACCATGTTACAGACATGTCTATAGGTCCATCATACCATGTTACAGACATGTCTATAGGTCCATCATACCATGTTACAGACATGTCTATAGGGCACCATACCATGTTACAGACATGTCTATAGGTCCATCATACCATGTTACAGACATGTCTATAGGTCCATCATACCATGTTACAGACATGTCTATAGGGCACCATACCATGTTACAGACATGTCTATAGGCCCAGCATACCATGTTACAGACATGTCTATTGGTCCAGCATACCATGTTACAGACATATCTATGGTCCATCATACCATGTTAGTGACATGTCTATTGGTCCATCATACCATGTTACAGACATGTCTATAGGTCAATAACACAATGTTACAGACATGTCTATAGGTCCATCAGCTATGTTACAGACATATCTATAGGTCCATCATAGCATTTCATAGAAATGTCTATAGGTCCATCATACCATGTTACAGACATGTCTATAGGCCACCATACTATGTTACAGACATGTCTATAGGTCCATCATACCATGTTACAGACATATCTACTGGTCCATCATACCATGTTACAGACATGTCTATTGGTCCATCATACCATGTTACAGGCATGTCTATAGGCCAACCATATTATATCACAGACGTGTCTTTAGGTCTGAAATTTCGCTAGACAATGGCACAAGACGCATCTGTAGTATCATCATGGCATGTTACAAGACATATCTATAGGTCCATCATACCATGTTACAGACATGTCTATAGGTCCATCATACCATGTTACAGACATGACTATAGGTCCATCATACCATGTTACAGACATGTCTATAGGTCCATCATACCATGTTACAGACATGTCTATAGGGCACCATACCATGTTACAGACATGTCTATAGGTCCATCATACCATGTTACAGACATGTCTATAGGTCCATCATACCATGTTACAGACATGTCTATAGGGCACCATACCATGTTACAGACATGTCTATAGGTCCATCATACCATGTTACAGACATGTCTATAGGTCCATCATACCATGTTACAGACATGTCTATAGGTCCATCATACCATGTTACAGACATGTCTATAGGGCACCATACCATGTTACAGACATGTCTATAGGTCCATCATACCATGTTACAGACATGTCTATAGGTCCATCATACCATGTTACAGACATGTCTATAGGGCACCATACCATGTTACAGACATGTCTATAGGCCCAGCATACCATGTTACAGACATGTCTATTGGTCCAGCATACCATGTTACAGACATATCTTTGGTCCATCATACCATGTTAGTGACATGTCTATTGGTCCATCATACCATGTTACAGACATGTCTATAGGTCAATAACACAATGTTACAGACATGTCTATAGGTCCATCAGCTATGTTACAGACATATCTATAGGTCCATCATAGCATTTCATAGAAATGTCTATAGGTCCATCATACCATGTTACAGACATGTCTATAGGCCACCATACTATGTTACAGACATGTCTATAGGTCCATCATACCATGTTACAGACATATCTACTGGTCCATCATACCATGTTACAGACATGTCTATTGGTCCATCATACCATGTTACAGGCATGTCTATAGGCCAACCATATTATATCACAGACGTGTCTTTAGGTCTGAAATTTCGTTAGACAATGGCACAAGACGCATCTGTAGTATCATCATGGCATGTTACAAGACACGTCTATAGTATCATCATGCCATGTTACAAGACACGTCTATAGTATCATCATGTCATGGTACAAGACATGTCTATAGTACCAACACGTCATGTTACAAGACACGTCTATAGTATCACCATGTCATGTTGCAAGACACGTCTATAAAATCATTACGTCATGTTACAATACACGTGTGTAGTATAATCACGTCATGTTACAAGACACGTCTATAATATCATCATGTCATGTTACAAAACACGTCTATAGTATCATCATGTCATGGTACAAGACGCGTCTATAGTATCATCATGCCATGCTACAAGACATGTCTATAGTATCATCACGTCATGTTACAAGACACGTCTACAGTATCATCATAGTATACACGTCTATAGCCTAATCATGTCATGTTACAAGACACGTCTACAGTATCATCATGCCATGTTACAAGACATGTCTTTAGTATCATCATGTCATGTTACAAGACACGTCTATAGTATCATTACGCCATATTAGAATCCACGTGTGTAGTATCATCACGCCATGTTACAAGACACGTCTACAGTATCATCATGCCATGTTACAAGACACGTCTATAGTATCATCATGTCATGTTACAAGACACGTCTACAGTATCATCATGCAATGTTACAAGACACGTCTATAGTATCATCATGCCATGTTACAAGACACGGCTATAGTATAATCATGTCATGTTACAAGACGCGTCTATAGTATAATCATGTCATGTTACAAGACACGTCTGTTGTATCATCATGCCATGTTGCAAGACATGACTTTAGTATCACCATGCCATGTTGCAAGACACGTCTATTGTATCATCATGCCATGTTGCAAGACAGGTCTATAGCACCATCATGTCATGTTTCAAGACATATCTAAAGTATCATCATGTCATGTTACAAGGCACGTCTATAGTATCATCATGTCATGTTACAAGACATGTCTATAGTATCATCATGTCATGGTACAAGACATGTCTATAGTATCATCATATCATGTTACAAGACATGTCTATTATATCATTACGTCATGTTACAAGACACGTGTGTAGTATAATCACGTCATGTTACAAGACACGTCTATAATATCATCATGTCATGCTACAAAACACGTCTATAGTATCATCATGTCATGGTACAAGACATGTCTATAGTATCATCATGGCATGTTACAAGACATGTCTATAGTATCATCATGGCATGTTACAAGACACGTCTATAGTATCATCATGCCATGTTACAAGACACGTCTATAGTATCATCATGTCATGGTACAAGATATGTCTATAGTACCATCACGTCATGTTACAAGACACGTCTATAGTATCATCATGTCATGTTGCAAGACACGTCTATAATATCATTACGTCATGTTACAAGACACATGTGTAGTATAATCACGTCATGTTACAAGACACGTCTATAATATCATCATGTCATGTTACAAAACACGTCTATAGTATCATCATGTCATGGTACAAGACACGTCTAATGTATCATCATGCCATGCTACAAGACATGTCTATAGTATCATCTCGTCATGTTACAAGACACGTCTACAGTATCATCATAGTATACACGTCTATAGCATAATCATGTCATGTTACAAGACACGTCTACAGTATCATCATGCCATGTTACAAGACACATCTATAGTATCATCATGCCATGCTACAAGACATGTCCTTGGTATCATCACGTCATGTTACAAGACACGTCTATAGTATCATTACGCCATATTAGAATCCACGTGTGTAGTATCATCACGCCATGTTACAAGACACGTCTACAGTATCATCACGCCATGTTACAAAACACGTCTATAGTATCACCATGTCATGTTACAAAACACGTCTATAGTATCATCATGTCATGTTACAAAACACGTCTACAGTATCACCATGTCATGTTACAAAACACGTCTATAGTACCATCATGCCATGTTACAAGACACGTCTACAGTATCATCATGCCATGTTACAAAACACGTCTATAGTATCATCACGCCATGTTACAAGACACGTCTATAGTATCATCATGTCATGTTACAAAACACGTCTATAGTATCATCATGCCATGTTACAAAACACGTCTATAGTATCATCATGTCATGTTACAAGACACGTCTACAGTATCATCATGCCATGTTACAAGACACGTCTATAGTATCATCATGCCATGTTACAAGACACGTCTATAGTATCATCATGTCATGTTACAAGACACGTCTATAGTATAATCATGTCATGTTACAAGACACGTCTATTGTATCATCATACCATGTTGCAAGACATGTCTTTAGTATCACCATGCCATGTTGCAAGACACGTCTATTGTATCATCATGCCATGTTGCAAGACACGTGTGTAGTATCGTTATGTAATGTTTAGGATACCACATGTAACATAAGCTTTAGTTTCAGGAGTTGTACACATCTCTGAACCGGACCTGGAATCATATCCATAACATTTTAACAGTAGTTGGTCAGTCTTACATTGAGTATATTCAAACGCCGTAACCCCGTGAGAAAGAGGGATACAGTCAATACAATTACCGATACATCTACATATATACTTAACATATACTAGGAAGAGAATATGCCAACGTATTTCCCCCTGTTGCCAAAGTTAGCTATTTCAAGTGTTCTGTACAAACACTGCTGTTGTCATCATTTAGTTCACACACAAAACTGACTACTAAATATTTTTGGCCAATTGCATGGACGTGTCATACTGCCCACAAAGAGAATGAGAAGCACTGGGGAAATATCGCCAGAGTCGCATGCAAATATGGCAAATATTTCTTTGTAGTTGTCAGGTCCACTCAGTAACAAAAGCACTCCTTCAATGTGAAGTATATTATTCCATATTTTCCCCAAAGATAAACAATAGCAGTAATACGACCAGGCATTTATCACCTGTCACTGATATAGCTAGTTAGTGGCTTTAGGAGACACAGTGTACCGGGGAAGGGGAGGGGAGACTGGGGGAGGGATGGAAGGGGCAGGTAGGCAGAAGTGGATGTATATGAGTGTTTGGGGAGGGGTGGGGTGGGGGTTTGTCCTCACGTTAACACAACAATCACACATGTCAATAGACAGTGAAAGGCCTACAACAAGAGATTAAGGTTAGGCGAGGAAACAAGGGGTGGGCTGGCTAAGTGACGTGTCGTACCACAAAGCTGGATAGCAGATCCATACCGTAGTCTCCATGCCACAAGCGCACACATCGTCGGGCTTTGTGGAACTGTCTGTTTTTCGAAAAAGATGATGAAAAGGATTTCTTCAACATTAGCATACGTTCCAGCATAGTCATCAATAACATCTGCAACCAAATGAAAGTCGCCATCAATTCCGTCCTCATCAAAATATACATTCATAGCAACATCAAATTTAATGATTGACACTAGTGCCGTTCGTTTGGAAGCCTAATACCTTTTCCCTCAAAACCATTTCACAAATATGTGTGTGGGTGGAACAAGGGGTATTTCATAATAGGCAACTTAAAGGTGCATATGTCAGGTGTGACTGTCGTCAGAGAGATGTGGGTGGATAACGAGTGAATGGTAAAGAGTTGTGTCAAAGGAAAGGCATGTCAAGCAGGCGTGCTTACCAATATGCCAGTCTGATCTTTGCAACCATGAATAAAAGTGATGTATTCACCAAGATATGCTCGACGAGTACACACACCTGCCACAAGAGTACACACAAACATTTATATCCACATCTATGACACGCGTATGTATAAAGTTATGCTAAGGAGATTCGCACACATGTTTTCAAGCAGGTGTGCACGGAGATGTGCACATGTCCAAATATATGTCAAGCAAATGTGCTTACCGCTATTTCAATCCAGAATACAATCAGGAACATGTCAAGCAAGTACAAACAGCTACATGAAATACACAAACAGCTACATGACAGACAGGTGCTACATGACAGACGGGTACAAACAGAAATATGGCAGTCAGGTACAGGGTATATGGCACAACACAGGTGTGTGTCAAGCAGGTACAAAGAGGCATGTGGCAAGCAGACAACCAGGTACATAACAAGCAGGTACAAACAGGCATGTGGCAAGCAGGTACGACCAGATACATAACAAGCAGGTACAAACAGGTAGATGGCAGACAGGTATATGTCAAACACAAACAGGCAAATATACAAACAAGTATATGTCAAGCAGGTACAAACAGGTATAAACAGGTATATGTCAAGCAGGTACAAACATGCATGTGGCAAGCAGGTACAACCAGGTACATAACAAGCAGGTACAAACAGGTATATGTCAAGCAGGTACAAACAACATATGTCAAGCAGGTACAAACAAGTATATGTCAAGGTGTCAAAGCAGGTACAAACAGTCATATGTCAAGCGGGTACAAACAAATATATGTCAAGCAGGTACAAAAGGCATGTGTCAAGCACAAGCAGGTACAAGCGTGACAAACAGGTACAAACAGGTATATGGCACGGGTACAAACAAGCAGGTACAAACAGGCATATCACAAGCAGGTACAAACAGGTATATGACAGACGGGTGCAAGCAGGTACATGGCAATCAAGGTACAAACAGGTACATACAGGTATATGGCAAGCAACAGGTATATGCCAGACAGGTACAAACAGATATATGACAGACACAAACAGATGTATGACAAGCAGGCACAGACAGGTATGTGGCAGACAGGTACGAACAGGTATATGACAAGCAGGTACAAACAAGTATATGCCAGACAGGTACAAGCAGGTACATGACAAGCAGATAAAAACTGGTACATGGCAATCAGGTACAAACAGGTATATGTCAAACAGGTACCAACAGGTATATGACAGACATGTACAAACAGGTATATGACAAAGCCGGTACAAGCATGTACTTTGCGATCAGGTACAAACATGTATGTGGCAAGCACGTACAAACAGGTACATGGGAAACAGGCAAAAACAGGTATATGTCAAGCAGGTACAAACAGGCATATGGCAAGCAGGTACAAAAACTCATATGTCAAGCAGGTACAAACAGGTATATGCCAGACAGGTATAAGCAGGTACAAACAGGTATATGGCAGACAGGTACAAAGAGATATATGACAATATGTGCACACATTTACTCGTATATGCTACAGCCTGTGATCACAGAGATATGACAGGCATCCGCGTCAGGCGATGGAAAGAGGAAGCAGTCAGCTCGAAGAATAGAGTGATGACAGGAGGTGGAACTTTGATGGAAGTAGGCTGCTTGATGGAGAGAGTGAAGACAGGGGTGGGGTAGGGGGGTACTTTCATCGGAGTAAGCTGCTTGATGGATAGAGTGAAGGCAGGCAGCAAGGGTGGGACTTTGATGGGAGATGGCTGTTTGATGGAGAAAGTGAAGGCAGGGGTGGGGATTTTGATGGGGTAATTAAGCCGCTTGGTGGAAAGAGTGAAGGCAGGGCGGTGGTACTTTGATTGGGGTGGGCAGCTTGATGGACAGAGTGAATGCAGACAGGTGGAACCTTGATGGGAGTAGGCTGCTTGATGGATAGAGTGAAGGCAGGAAAGTGGAACTTTGATGGGTGTAGGCTCCTGTATGGTGCGAGTGAAGGCAGGCAGGTCGAACTTTGATTGGTGTAGGCTGCTGTATGGAAGGAGTGAAGGCAGGGAGATGGAACTTTGATGGGTGTAGGCTGCTGTATGGAGGGAGTGAAGGCAGGCAGGTCGAACTTTGATTGGTGTAGGCTGCTGTATGGAGGGAGTGAAGGCAGGCAGGTGGAACTTTGATGGGTGTAGGCTCCTGTATGGTGCGAGTGAAGGCAGGCAGGTCGAACTTTGATTGGTGTAGGCTGCTGTATGGAAGGAGTGAAGGCAAGCAGGTGGAACTTTGATGGGTGTAGGATGCTGTGTGGAAGGAGTGAAGGCAGGGAGGTGGAACTTTGATGGGTGTAGGCTGCTGTATGGTGCGAGTGAAGGCAAGCAGGTGGAACTTTGATGGGAGTAGGCTGTTGTATGGAAGGAGTGAAGGCAGGCAGGTGGAGCTTTGATGGGAGTAGGCTGTTGTATGGAGTGAGTGAAGGCAGGCAGGTGGAACTTTGATTGGTGTAGGCTCCTGTATGGTGCGAGTGAAGGCAGGCAGGTGGAGCTTTGATGGGTGTAGGCTGCTGTATGGAGGGAGTGAAGGCAGTCAGGTGGAACTTTGATGGTTGTAGGCTGCTGTATGGAGGGAATGAAGGCAGGCAGGTGGAACTTTGATGGGTGTAGGCTGCTGTATGGAGTTAGTGAAGGCAGGAAGGTGGAGCTTTGATTGGAGTAGGCTGCTGTATGGAGGGAGTGAAGGCAGGCAGGTGGAGCTTTGATGGGTGTAGGCTGCTGTATGGAGGAAGTGAAGGCAGGGAGGTGGAGCTTTGATTGGTGTAAGCTGTTGTATGGAGGGAGTGAAGGCAGGCAGGTGGAACGTTGATGGGTGTTGGCTGCTGTAAGGAGGGAGTGAAAGCAGGGAGGTGGAACTTTGATGGGTGTAGGCTGCTGTATGGAGGGATTGAAGGCAGGCAGGTGGAGCTTTGATTGGTGTAGGCTGCTGTATGGAGGGAGTGAAGGCAGGCAGGTGGAGCTTTGATGGGTATAGGCTGCTGTATGGAGGGAGTGAAGGCAGGCAGGTGGAACTTTGATTGGAGTAGGCTGCTGTATGGAGGGAGTGAAGGCAGGGAGGTGGAGCTTTGATGGGAGTAAGCTGCTGTATGGAGGGAGTGAAAGCAGGGAGGTGGAACTTTGATGGGAGTAGGTTGTTGTATGGAAGGAGTGAAGGCAGGCAGGTGGAGCTTTGATGGGAGTAGGCTGCTGTATGGAAGGAGTGAAGGCAGGCAGGTGGAACGTTGATGGGTGTTGGCTGCTGTAAGGAGGGAGTGAAAGCAGGGAGGTGGAACTTTGATGGGAGTAGGTTGTTGTATGGAAGGAGTGAAGGCAGGCAGGTGGAGCTTTGATGGGAGTAGGCTGCTGTATGGAAGGAGTGAAGGCAGGCAGGTGGAACTTTGATGGGTGTAGGCTGCTGTATGGAGGGAGTGAAGGCAGGGAGATGGAACTTTGATGGGAGTAGGATGCTGTATGGAAGGAGTGAAGGCAGGGAGGTGGAACTTTGATGGGTGTAGGCTGCTGTATGGAGGAGTGAAAGGCAGGGAGGTGGAGCTTTGATGGGAGTAGGCTGCTGTATGGAGGAGTGAAGGCAGGAGGTGGACCTTTGGGGTGTAGGCTGCTGTATGGAGGAGTGAAGGCAGGCAGGTGGAGCTTTGATGGGAGTAGGCTGCTGTATGGAGGAGTTGAAGGCAGGCAGGTGGAGCTTTGATTGGTGTAGGCTGCTGTATGGAGGGTGAAGGCAGGCAGGTGGAGCTTTGATGGGTATAGGCTGCTGTATGGAGGGGAGTGAAGGCAGGCAGGTGGAACTTTGATTGGAGTAGGCTGCTGTATGGAGGAGTGAAGGCAGGGAGGTGGAGCTTTGATGGGAGTAAGCTGCTGTATGGAGGAGTGAAGTCAGGCAGGTGGAACTTTGATGGGTGTAGGATGCAGTATGGAGGGAGTGAAGTCAGGCAGGTGGAGCTTTGATGGGTGTAGGCTGCTGTATGGAGTTAGTGAAGGCAGGAAGGTGGAGCTTTGATTGGAGTAGGCTGCTGTATGGAGGGAGTGAAGGCAGGCAGGTGGAGCTTTGATGGGTGTAGGCTGCTGTATGGAGGAAGTGAAGGCAGGGAGGTGGAGCTTTGATTGGTGTAAGCTGTTGTATGGAGGAGTGAAAGCAGGCAGGTGGAACGTTGATGGGTGTTGGCTGCTGTAGGAGGAGTGAAAGCAGGGAGGTGGAACTTTGATGGGTGTAGGCTGCTGTATGGAGGATTGAAGGCAGGCAGGTGGAGCTTTGATTGGTGTAGGCTGCTGTATGGAGGGAGTGAAGGCAGGCAGGTGGAGCTTTGATGGGTATAGGCTGCTGTATGGAGGGTGTGAAGGCAGGCAGGTGGAACTGATTGGAGTAGGCTGCTGTATGGAGAGGAGTGAAGGCAGGGAGGTGGAGCTTTGATGGGAGTAAGCTGCTGTATGGAGGAGTGAAAGCAGGGAGGTGGAACTTTGATGGGAGAAAGGTTGTTGTAGGGAAGGAGTGAAGGCAGGCAGGTGGAGCTTTGATGGGAGTAGGCTGCTGTATGGAAGAGAGTGAAAGGCAGGCAGGTGGAACGTTGATGGGTGTTGGCTGCTGTAAGGAGGGAGTGAAAGCAGGGAGGTGGAACTTTGATGGGAGTAGGTTGTTGTATGGAAGGAGTGAAGGCAGGCAGGTGGAGCTTTGATGGGAGTAGGCTGCTGTATGGAAGGAGTGAAGGCAGGCAGGTGGAACTTTGATGGGTGTAGGCTGCTGTA
Organism: Haliotis rubra; assembly: GCF_003918875.1. Classification (NCBI taxonomy): domain Eukaryota; kingdom Metazoa; phylum Mollusca; class Gastropoda; order Lepetellida; family Haliotidae; genus Haliotis; species Haliotis rubra. The sequence continues at coordinate 32,520 of NW_025765238.1, read as the reverse complement.
TGGAGGGAGTGAAGGCAGGGAGATGGAACTTTGATGGGAGTAGGATGCTGTATGGAAGGAGTGAAGGCAGGGAGGTGGAACTTTGATGGGTGTAGGCTGCTGTATGGAGGGAGTGAAGGCAGGGAGGTGGAGCTTTGATGGGAGTAAGCTGCTGTATGGAGGGAGTGAAGGCAGGGAGGTGGACCTTTGATGGGTGTAGGCTGCTGTATGGAGGGAGTGAAGGCAGGCAGGTGGAGCTTTGATGGGTGTAGGCTGCTGTATGGAGGGATTGAAGGCAGGCAGGTGGAGCTTTGATTGGTGTAGGCTGCTGTATGGAGGGAGTGAAGGCAGGCAGGTGGAGCTTTGATGGGTATAGGCTGCTGTATGGAGGGAGTGAAGGCAGGCAGGTGGAACTTTGATTGGAGTAGGCTGCTGTATGGAGGGAGTGAAGGCAGGGAGGTGGAGCTTTGATGGGAGTAAGCTGCTGTATGGAGGGAGTGAAGTCAGGCAGGTGGAACTTTGATGGGTGTAGGATGCAGTATGGAGGGAGTGAAGTCAGGCAGGTGGAGCTTTGATGGGTGTAGGCTGCTGTATGGAGGGAGTGAAGGCAGGCAGGTCGAACTTTGATTGGTGTAGGCTGCTGTATGGAAGGAGTGAAGGCAGGGAGGTGGAACTTTGATGGGTGTAGGCTGCTGTATGGAGGGAGTGAAGGCAGGCAGGTCGAACTTTGATTGGTGTAGGCTGCTGTATGGAAGGAGTGAAGGCAGGGAGGTGGAGCTTTGATGGGTGTAAGCTGTTGTATGGAGGGAGTGAAGGCAGGCAGGTGGAACGTTGATGGGTGTAGGCTGCTGTAAGGAGGGAGTGAAAGCAGGGAGGTGGAACTTTGATGGGAGTAGGTTGTTGTATGGAAGGAGTGAAGGCAGGCAGGTGGAGCTTTGAAGGGAGTAGGCTGCTATATGGAAGGAGTGAAGGCAGGCAGGTGGAACTTTGATGGGTGTAGGCTGCTGTATGGAGGGAGTGAAGGCAGGGAGATGGAACTTTGATGGGAGTAGGCTGCTGTATGGAAGGAGTGAAGGCAGGGAGGTGGAACTTTGATGGGTGTAGGCTGCTGTATGGAGGGAGTGAAGGCAGGGAGGTGGAGCTTTGATGGGAGTAGGCTGCTGTATGGAAGGAGTGAAGGCAGGGAGGTGGACCTTTGATGGGTGTAGGCTGCTGTATGGAGGGAGTGAAGGCAGGCAGGTGGAGCTTTGATGGGTGTAGGCTGCTGTATGGAGGGAGTGAAGGCAGGCAGGTGGAGCTTTGATTGGTGTAGGCTGCTGTATGGAAGGAGTGAAGGCAGGCAGGTGGAACTTTGATTGGAGTAGGCAGTGAATTCAGGCAGTAAGTAAGGGTGTGACTTTGATGGGTGTATGCTGCTTGATGGAGAGAGTTAAGGCAGGCTGGTGGAAATTTATTGGGAGTAGGCTGTTTGATGGATAGAGTGAAAGCAGGCAGAGAGAGAGAGAGAGAGAGAGAGAGAGAGAGAGAGAGAGAGAGAGAGAGAGAGAGAGAGAGAGAGAGAGAGAGAGAGAGGTGCCTTTTAGTGGAAATATGGTAGGATGGACTAGGGATAGTTACACAGGTATATATACGGTAGATTTATTTTGAAGCAGCTAAATGAAGGACAATAAGTATGTATACGGTCCACGCTCCAGTGGGACGGGTTAGTGTCGCGGGATCTGCTTTAGCTGATAAGAAAGTTTGGGGAAATAGAGAGAAATAATCATGTTGATGATCCTATCGCTGAGATAAGACGCCCCACCCTAGACTGCGTGACTCGTCCGTCACATCACTGATTCACTCCCTCCTTCTCGTGTTGTACAGGAAGGACTCACCGGACCAGGCCTCCTGGAGGGATCTCATACACACCACAGAGTAAGTAACTCCACACAACACATATACTCCTTATTGTGCGGTCCATTCACGGCCTTTAGCGTTGGGTGACAGTACCCCTGCTGCCACTATCCTGTCATAAACGTAGTCAGTTGTTGGTTTACTCATATCGTATAGCGTAGCGTCATTTTGAAGTTGTTGTATTATAAAATAACAGGGCCTGTTGTGTAAACAATGAAGAGCTGACTTGTGAATTTCTAACGTATTACTAATGGAGGCGAATTATGTTGATTTGAGAGTTTCTAATGTATTACTAAAGTAGGCGATATGTGTTACTAAAGGAGGCGAATTATGTTGATTTGAGAGTTTCTAATGTATTACTAAAGTAGGCGATATGTGTTACTAAAGGAGGCGAATAATATTGACTTGAGAGTTTCTCATGTATTACTAAAGTAGGCGAATAATGTTGCCTTGAGTCTTTCTAATATATTGCTAAAGTAGGCGAATAATTTTCACTTTCTAATGGTAGCTAATGGTAGCTAATCTCTAACTAGTGTGGGCGAAACTCAGAGTTTTGGCCTATAGTTAATGTAGACGATTAGTGTTCACTTGGGCGTAAATCTATAAGTAGGAGTGTAGTTACAGAATTAATGTCACGACCCATCTCCGATCTAGTCAAGCCATTACAGAGTATATCAGGACACTGTTCGCGTATTTACTTGTTTTGTGAGTCTAAGGACTTTCTTTCTGTAGGGTAGAACGTATGTTCATGTATGGGGAAATGTTGGGCCTGCTGGAGTAGCGACTAACTACGAACACCAGCAAACCCACCAGACTGCCAAGAATAGTCCTACCACAAGAATGTTTACCGACTGTAACAGAATGCAATGACTACAACGATATGTCCATTTAGTATGTCCTGTGAAAGGAATACGTTATTCGCTGCTGAATTATAAAATGGCAGAACTTATGGGTACAATTTGGCAAGTTAATATATTCAGACTGCCAAAAATAGTCCTACTACAAGAATGTTTACCGACTGTAACAGAATGCAATGACTACAACGATATGTCCATTTAGTATGTCCTGTGAAAGGAATACGTTATTCGCTGCTGAATTATAAAATGGCAGAACTTATGGGTGCAATTTGGCAAGTTAATTTATTCAGACTGCCAAAAATAGTCCTACCGTAAGAATGTTTACCTACTGTAACAGAATGCAATGACTACAACGATATGTCCATTTAGTATGTCCTGTGAAAGGAACACGTTATTCGCTGCTGAATTATAAAATGGCAGAACTTATGGGTGCAATTTGGCAAGTTAATATATTCAGACTGCCAAAAATAGTCCTACCACAAGAATGTTTACCGACTGTAACAGAATGCAATGACTACAACGATATGTCCATTTAGTATGTCCTGTGAAAGGAATACGTTATTCGCTGCTGAATTATAAAATGGCAGAACTTATGGGTGCAATTTGGCAAGTTAATATATTCAGACTGCCAAAAATAGTCCTACCACAAGAATGTTTACCGACTGTAACAGAATGCAATGACTACAACGATATGTCCATTTAGTATGTCCTGTGAAAGGAATACGTTATTCGCTGCTGAATTATAAAATGGCAGAACTTATGGGTGCAATTTGGCAAGTTAATATATTCAGACTACCAAAAATAGTCCTACCACAAGAATGTTTACCGACTGTAACAGAATGCAATGACTACAACGATATGTCCATTTAGTATGTCCTGTGAAAGGAATACGTTATTCGCTGCTGAATTATAAAATGGCAGAACTTATGGGTACAATTTGGCAAGTTAATATATTCAGACTGCCAAAAATAGTCCTACCACAAGAATGTTTACCGACTGTAACAGAATGCAATGACTACAACGATATGTCCATTTAGTATGTCCTGTGAAAGGAATACGTTATTCGCTGCTGAATTATAAAATGGCAGAACTTATGGGTGCAATTTGGCAAGTTAATATAGTCGTTTCCATGCCTCTATTGTAAGTAAACCAAAACTTTCTGTGGTTGTGTATTGTGATCAAGGTTGCATCACTGCAGTATGATAGAGGCTGTGACAATGTATCAAGGAAGACGTTGCACCACTGTATTTTGATATCGTTTGTGCCAAGATGCTGTGCCAGTGTACATGATTTGCCCTGCCAGTATAATGGGAAAGAGGTAGTGCCAATGCGTTATGATACAGGCTGCATCTGCGTCTTGTGATAATGATGTGCCAATGTGTTATGACAGAGGCTGTGTCAATGTGTTATGACAGAGGCTGTGTCAATGTGTTATGACAGAGGCTGTGTCAATGTGTTATGACAGAGGCTGTGTCAATGTGTTATGACAGAGGCTGTACCTGTGTGTTATGACATAGGCTGTGCCAATGTGTTATGACAGAGGCTGTGTCAATGTGTTATGACAGAGGCTGTGCCAATGTGTTATGACATAGGCTGTGCCAATGTGTTATGACAGAGGCTGTGTCAATGTGTTATGACAGAGGCTGTACCTGTGTGTTATGACAGAGGCTGTACCTGTGTGTTATGACAGAGGCTGTGTCAATGTGTTATGACAGAGGCTGTGTCAATGTGTTATGACAGAATCTGTACCTATGTGTTATGACAGTGGTTGTGCCTATGTGTTATGACAGAGGCTGTGTGAACGTGTTATGAAAGAGGTTGTGCCAATGTGTTATGACAGAGGCTGTACCTGTGTGTTATGACAGAGGTTGTGTCAATGTGTTATGACAGAGGCTGTACCTGTGTGTTATGACAGAGGCTGTGCCAATGTGTTATAACAGAGGCTGTGTCAATGTGTTATGACAGATTCTGTGCCAATGTGTTATAACAGAGGCTGTGTCAATGTGTTATGACAGAGGCTGTGTCAATGTGTTCTGACAAAGGCTGTACCTGTGTGTTATGACAGAGGCTGTGCCAATGTGTTATGACAGAGGCTGTGTCAATGTGTTCTGACAGAGGCTGTGTCAATGTGTTCTGACAGAGGCTGTACCTGTGTGTTATGACAGAGTCTGTGCCAGTTAATTATGATAGAACCTGTGCTACTGCTACTGAGGCTTTGTTAGTGTATTGTAACGGAACCAAGTGTGTTATGATATAGGTTAACTGTGCCAGTGCAATATGACAGAGAGGAGCGGTGGGGTATCCAAATGATTCTAGCGTTCGCTAGACGCCGAAGACCCTGGTTCGATTCCCCACATGGGTCGGTGTGAAGCCCATTTCTGGTGTCCCCCGCCGTGATGTTGCTGGAACATTGCTAAAAGCGGAGTAAAACTAAACTCATTCACTAATGACAATGGCTGGATCAGTGCATATTGGTATATTCTATTCCGAGAGTATTGTGACAGATGCTGTATCAGGGTATTATGATAGATGTTGTATCAGGTTATTGTGACAGATGCTGTATCAGGGTATTATGATAGATGCTGTATCAGGGTATTATGATAGATGCTGTATCAGGGTATTATGACGGATGCTGTACCAGGGTATTATGATAGATGCTGTATCAGGGTATTATGATAGATGCTGTATCAGGGTATTATGATAGATGGCTGTATCAGGGTATTGTGACAGATGCTGTATCAGGGTATTATGATAGATGCTGTATCAGGGTATTGTGACAGATGCTGTATCAGGGTATTATGATAGATGCTGTATCAGGGTATTGTGACAGATGCTGTATCAGGGTATTGTGACAGATGCTGTATGAGGGTATTATGCTAGATGTTGTATCAGGGTATTGTGACAGATGCTGTATCAGGGTATTGTGACAGATGCTGTATCAGGGTATTATGATAGATGCTGTATCAGGGTATTATGATAGATGGCTGTACCAGGGTATTATGAAAGATGCTGTATCAGGGTATTATGATAGATGCTGTATCAGGGTATTGTGACAGATGCTGTATCAAGGTATTACGACAGATGCTGTATGAGGGTATTATGATAGATGCTGCATCAGGGTATTGTGACAGATGCTGTATCAGGGTATTGTGACAGATGCTGTATCAGGGTATTATGATAGATGGCTGTATCAGGGTATTATGATAGATGGTTGTATTAGGGTATTATGATAGATGGCTGTATCAGGGTATTATGACAGATGCTGTATCAGGGTATTATGATAGATGGCTGTATCAGGGTATTATGACAGATGCTGTTTCAAGGTATTATGATAGATGGCTGTATCAGGATATTATGATAGATGGCTGTATCAGGGTATTATGACAGATGGCTGTATCAGGGTATTATGACAGATGGCTGAATCAGGGTATAATGATAGATGCTGTATCAGAGTATTATGATAGATGACTGTATCAGGGTATTATGATAGATGTCTGTATCAGGGTATTATGACAGATGGCTGTATCAGGGTATTATGACAGATGCTATATCAGGGTATTATGATAGATGGCTGTATCCGGGAAACATGATAGATGGCTGTATCAGGGTATTATAATAGATGCTGTATCAAGGTATTATGATAGATGCTGTATCAGGGTATTATGACAGATGCTGTATCAGGGTATTATGACAGATGGCTGTATCAGGGTATTATGACAGATGGCTGTATCAGGGTATTGTGACAGATGCTGTATGAGGGTATTATGCTAGATGTTGTATCAGGGTATTATGACAGATGCTGTACCAGGGTTTTATGAAAGATGCTGTATCAGGGTATTATGATAGATGCTGTATCAGGGTATTGTGACAGAGGCTGTATCAGGGTATTATGACAGATGCTGTATGAGGGTATTATGATAGATGCCGTATCAGGGTATTATGACAGATGCTGTATCAGGGTATTGTGACAGAGTCTGTATCAGGGTATTATGATAGATGGCTGTATCAGGGTATTATGATAGATGGTTGTATCAGGGTATTATGATAGATGCTGTATCAGGGTATTGTGACAGAGGCTGTATCAGGGTATTATGACAGATGCTGTATGAGGGTATTATGATAGATGCTGTATCAGGGTATTATGACAGATGCTGTATCAGGGTATTGTGACAGAGTCTGTATCAGGGTATTATGATAGATGGCTGTATCAGGGTATTATGATAGATGGTTGTATCAGGGTATTATGATAGATGGCTGTACCAGGGTATTATGACAGATGCTGTATCAGGGTATTATGATAGATGGCTGTATCAGGGTATTATGACAGATGATGTATCAGGGTATTTTGATAGATGGCTGTATCAGGGTATTATGATAGATGGTTGCATCAGGGTATTATGATAGATGGCTGTATCAGGGTATTATGACAGATGCTGTATCAGGGTATTATGATAGATGGCTGTATCAGGGTATTATGACAGATGCTGTATCAGGGTATTATGATCGATGGCTGTATCAGAGTATTATGATAGATGGCTGTATCAGGGTATTATGACAGATGCTGTATCGGGATATTATGATAGATGCTGTATCCTGGTATTATAATAGATGCTGTATCAAGGTTTTATGATAGATGCTGTATGAGGGTATTATGATAGATATTGTATTGTGATAATGCGGTATAGTTATTGCTGCGCCGGTGTACTGTGATAGAGTATGTGCCAATGTCTTGCGAGAGATGCTGTACCAGTGGAAATTGAAGTGGAACCGGAAGATAGTATCGATAAAAATAATGTGTTGTGGGGTTTTACAGAAGGTCGGTTGAGGCTGAGAATTCTACAGGAAAACCCGTTTAGAGGCAGTACAAGAACTGATTCTATCTCGTTATTTGCTATATTTTATGATCCAAAGACCCATAAATGGATGACTTTGAATGGTACTGGCTTGAGAACCGTCTTGCCCTGACAGTGTGGGGTGGACTAGATATGCATGTATAAACACGTGTGGAAACGTTCATCTAACAAACAACAGAGACAACATGTGTTGGAGTGCAGGTGGCTATATAAGGAGACGGTAATGTTGAGAAAATGACAAGGAGAGTTGTAAAAATTATCCATAAAGACAAAAGAATATGAGGTAATTGTGATCTCAATATATCAGATTTCTATATCACTTTCAGTCTATACATTCAGATATGAACTTTACAAATGAAACTGTAGAAGAAGAATTATTGCACCGTGTGTCATCTTAGCATTAAGATTAGAATTCCCGAGAAGAACCTAATCACTGTAGAGGGATCAGTCTTTTGAGCAGTTTCCGAACACTTTTCACAAACGTTTTAGATAGTAGACTATCACATGATTCAAGTTTGTTTAATCTAATAGCTGATGCCCAAGTTGTATAAGAGACGGGTGTGATACCATTGATTTATATTTTGAATATTTTAATGAAACATATATTTAAATATAAAGGTAAACTATTTTTTGCATTCACAAAATAAGAAAAGGCAAATGATAGTGTTTACCGAAATGGGGTGTGGTTTAAACTTAGTAACTTCGGAATCGGCTGTGAGTCTTGAAATATTTGTCTATCAATGTGTAATGACGTCATGTATTAAATACCAGAATAACTACAACGAATTATAGAGCTATAGCGCTTGACTTAGGTCGGGTGAAATCTACAAGAAAATTCACCGTCGGGTGAAGTCTACAAGAAAATGTACATTCTGGCATAGACATAGGTGATCTCATGCTATATTTATTTCTCCCTGCTAGTCCTTATGAGTAAAACTGCAGTTGGTTTGCAATCACAACTTGACAAACTTACCATAACAATTGGGAGCTGACTAATGGAGCTTCAGTTGTAATAACCATCAGATATACAGTTTGTGTATAAATCAGCAGCATTAGAAACATTGACAATGTGTTTTATAGCAATCCTAATAGTCAAATTGCAATCTTAATACAGCTGTGTTATCCGGACTTATGACATGTAGCGCTTTAATAAGTGAGATGCAACAATGAATTATATGGGAAATATTTTCTAGAATTATATCACGCATGTGTGTTGCCAGTATTGCATAAAAAATTTGTGAACTATGGAAATGAGGGAAAATGGCTGATTATATTGAGAGGGCATCGTAAATTTTGAAAATTGATTATGGGTGGAAAGGATAGTACTAGAGATGTGCAGGTATATGGGGTGTTGGATCGTGTTCCATTGTATATTTACGGTTAAATATTGGTTTACGATAGCGCCCTAAATAAATGTATACATATGCACGTAATCACACGACTAACTGGTACTGCAAAGGTACATTGTCAGAGCATGGCTTCTACCACACATGGATGTCATCTTTGAACGTAAATGTTCCTTTCTTTTGTAAATTACAAAGGCAACAGTCAAAAGATACTTCTAAAGAACTATGGTGTCAGGAATTAAGAGAATAATGATATCCTTCAATAAACAGTTTAAGCCCATGTTTGCAATAGAAAAATAACGCTAGAGCAGCGTTCAAAATTAACGTCGGTTCTTAGGCCCGAATGAAAACCGCTCCTACCCACAGCTTTTATTTTCTGCAGGTCCTTATGACCGTGTTTGCTGGGAATTACTTATATTGTAGCTAAAATATAGGACCTACACATTCTGATCAGGACCCACAACCTTTTAGGGTTCTGGGTCCTTAGGGCCTGCAGCGTTCCAGGTTTAGGGGCAAACACGGTCTGGGAGACACGGTCGTAATAGGATTCCCCAAGGGGGGAGAAAATGTCTAAAATTTAATTATATTATCGACGTGAAAGATGGATTTCATTTTGTATCTGTGTGTACAATTTATAGCAAATTGATAGGTATGTGTATTGAGAAATAGTATTGTGTAAACCCATCGGTATGTAAATTTGTTCAGTTAGTCTCATGTGATGATATTGGTTGCCAAAGACATTTAGCCAAATAGTTATGTGAAAATAAGAAACATGAATTAAATCATTGCCTCCCTTCGAAGAAGTTCTGAACTTTACTTTGCACAAATGATGCTGTGTTGTAATTGTAATGTATCCACCACGACAGACATCATACATACATGGACAGAGGCTGAATATGGATAACTTATCCACTGCGCCAGATACCATATATACATGGACAGAGGCTGAATATGGATAACTTATTCACCGCGCCAGATACCATATATACATGGACAGAGGCTGAATATGGATAACTTATCCACCAAGCCATATACCATATATACATGGACAGAGGCTTAATATGGATAACTTATCCACCACGCCAGATACCATACATACATGGACAGAGGCTGAATATGGATAACTTATTCACCGCGCCATATACCATATATACATGGACAGAGGCTGAATATGGATAACTTATCAACCACGCCAGATACCATATATACATGGACAGAGGCTGAATATGGATAACTTATCCACCACGCCAGATACCATATATACATGAACAGAGGCTGCATATGGATAACTTATCAACCACGCCAGATACCATATATACATGAACAGAGGCTGCATATGGATAACTTATCCACCGCGCCAGATACCATACATACATGAACAGAGGCTGAATATGGATAATTTATCCACCACGACAGACACCATATATACATGGACAGAGGCTGAATATGGATAATTTACCCACCGCGCCAGATATAATACATACATGGACAGAAGCTGAATATGGATCATTTATCCACCACGACAGACATCATATATACATGGACAGAAGCTGAATATAGACAATTTATCTACCACGACAGATATCATATATACATGGACAGAAGCTGAATATGGACAATTTATCCACCACAACAGATATCATATATACATGGACAGATGCTGAATATGGATAATATACCCACCACACCAGACATCATATATACATGGACAGAGGCTGAATATTGATAATTTATCCACAACGCCAGATATCATATATACATGGACAGAGGCTGAATATGAATAATATATCCACCGTGCCAGATATCATATATACATGGACAGAGGCTGAATATGGATAATTTATCCACCACGACAGACATCATACATACATGGACAGAGGCTAAATATGGATAATATATCCACCGCGCCATATATCATACATGTATGGACAGAGGCTGAATATGGATAATTTATCCACCACGACAGACATCATACATACATGGACAGAAGCTGAATATGGATAATATATCCACCGCGTCAGATATCATATATACATGGACAGAGGCTGAATATTGATAATTTATCCACCACGCCAGACTTCATACATACATGGACAGAAGCTGAATATGGATAATTTATCCACCACGACAGACATCATATATACATGGACAGAAGCTGAATATGGACAATTTATCTACCACGACAGATATCATATATACATGGACAGAGGCTTAATATGGATAACTTATCCACCGCGCCAGATACCATACATACATGAACAGAGGCTGAATATGGATAATTTATCCACCACGACAGACACCATATATACATGGACAGAGGCTGAATATGGATAATTTATCCACCGCGCCAGATATAATACATACATGGACAGAAGCTGAATATGGATAATTTATCCACCACGACAGACATCATATATTCATGGACAGAAGCTGAATATGGACAATTTATCTACCACGACAGATATCATATATACATGGACAGAAGCTGAATATGGACAATTTATCCACCACGCCAGATATCATATATACATGGACAGATGCTGAATATGGATAATATACCCACCACACCAGACATCATACATACATGGACAGAGGCTGAATATTGATAATTTATCCACAACGCCAGATATCATATATACATGGACAGAGGCTGAATATGAATAATATATCCACCGTGCCAGATATCATATATACATGGACAGAGGCTGAATATGGATAATTTATCCACCACGACAGACATCATACATACATGGACAGAGGCTAAATATGGATAATATATCCACCGCGCCATATATCATACATGTATGGACAGAGGCTGAATATGGATAATTTATCCACCACGACAGACATCATACATACATGGACAGAAGCTGAATATGGATAATATATCCACCGCGTCAGATATCATATATACATGGACAGAGGCTGAATATTGATAATTTATCCACCACGCCAGACTTCATACATACATGGACAGAAGCTGAATATGGATAATTTATCCACCACGACAGACATCATATATACATGGACAGAAGCTGAATATGGACAATTTATCTACCACGACAGATATCATATATACATGGACAGAAGCTGAATATGGACAATTTATCCACCACGCCAGATATCATATATACATGGACAGATGCTGAATATGGATAATATATTCCCACCACACACCAGACATCATACATACATGGACAGAGGCTGAATATTGATAATTTATCCACAACGCCAGATATCATATATACATGGACAGAGGCTGAATATGAATAATATATCCACCGTGCCAGATATCATATATACATGGACAGAGGCTGAATATGGATAATTTATCCACAACGCCAGAGATAATACATACATGGACAGAGGCTGAATATGGATAATTCATCCACCAGGCCAATATCATACATACATGGACAGAGGCTGAATATGGATAATTTATCCACCACGCCAGACTTCATACATACATGGACAGAAGCTGAATATGGATAATATATCCACCGCGTCAGATATCATATATACATGGACAGAAGCTGAATATGGAATATTTATCAACCACGTCAGACTTCATACATACATGGACAGAAGCTGAATATGGATAATTTATCCACCACGACAGACATCATATATACATGGACAGAAGCTGAATATGGACAATTTATCTACCACGACAGATATCGTATATACATGGACAGAAGCTGAATATGGATAATTTATCCACCACGCCAGATATCATATATACATGGACAGAGGCTGAATATGGATAATATACCCACCACACCAGACATCATACATACATGGACAGAGGCTGAATATTGATAATTTATCCACAACGCCAGATATCATATATACATGGACAGAGGCTGAATATGGATAATTTATCCACCACGACAGACTTCATACATACATGGACAGAAGCTGAATATGGATAATTTATCCACCACGACAGACATCATACATACATGGACAGAAGCTGAATATGGACAATTTATCTACCACGACAGATATCGTATATACATGGACAGAAGCTGAATATGGACAATTTTATCCACCACGCCAGATATCATATATACATGGACAGATGCTGAATATGGATAATATACCCACCACACGGCAGACATCATACATACATGGACAGAGGCTGAATATTGATAATTTATCCACAACTCCAGATATCATACATGTATGGACAGAGGCTGAATATGGATAATTTATCCACCACGACAGACATCATACATACATGGACACAGAGGCTAAATATGGATAATATATCCACCGCGCCATATATCATACATGTATGGACAGAGGCTGAATAATAATTTATCCACCGCGCCAGATATCATACATACATGGACAGAAGCTGAATATGGATAATTTACCCACCACGACAGACATCATATATACATGGACAGAAGCTGAATATGGACAATTTATCTACCACGACAGATATCATATATACATGGACAGAAGCTGAATATGGACAATTTATCCACCACGCCAGATATCATATATACATGGACAGAGGCTGAATATGGATAATATACCCACCACACCAGACATCATACATACATGGACAGAGGCTGAATATTGATAATTTATCCACCACGCCAGATATCATATATACATGGACAGAGGCTGAATATGAATAATATATCCACCGCGCCAGATATCATATATATACATGGACAGAGGCTGAATATGGATAATTTATCCACCACGACAGACATCATACATACATGGACAGAGGCTAAATATGGATAATATATCCACCGCGCCATATATCATACATACATGGACAGAGGCTGAATATGGATAATTTATCCACCAGGCCATATACCATACATACGTGGACAGAAGCTGAATATGGATAATTCATCCACCAGGCCAATATCATACATACATGGACAGAGGCTGAATATGGATACTTTCAAAACAAAGTGTGTCTGTGATAATGTCACAGAGGCTCTACCAGAATATTATGATAGAGGCTATGCCAGCGTATTATGATAGAGGCTATGCCAGCGTATTATGTTGTGCCAATGTATCATGATAGAGGTTGTCAAAATGTGTTTTGATAGCTGCTGTGCTGGTGGAAATTATTGAAGTGGAACCGGAAGATAGTATCGGCTGCTCCACAACGAAAATGTGTGTTGAATTTAGTGTCAGAGAAAGTCGGTTCAGGTTGAGGATTCTATGGGAAAACTACAGGTCATAATAAGAATTGATGCTATCTGGTTATTTATCATATTTTATGAACCATAGACCCATAAATGGTTGACTTTTGAATGGTACTGGTTTGAGAACTGCCTTGCCCTTACCGTGTAGGGTGAATTAACATTCAGGTATGGATGTATAAAAAGCAACTGATTTTTAGGAGTAGCGAAGCCTTTAGTTAACTTTAGTGAAGTTTATAATTTCGTATCGTTCAACTTATTTAATCAGATGCAAACAGAAAAGTAATGCAGAGATATTTATCGATTTTGTTTGTTCTTGTTTTGTTGCTTTGTTGTTGTTTTTCGGGAGAGGGTATGTAGTTTTGTGTTTGTTTGGACCTGCACCAAAAGCAGCATGTATAGCCGATTAAACTTTTAACACTGAGGCAAAACAAACGATGTTGACGTTTAACATCTTTCTATAATCCTGCTTGTCCACAAATTTATATTTTCAAGATACAATATTTTTTTCACTTCTTTGAGTGGCATTTTAGAAGTTGGAAGTCAGATAGAACAAGTATATATGGATGACAACATTTTTTATTCATACTTGAAAACGATACAAGAACCTGTATCGAATCGTCGTGCTCTAGAATAAAATATGTTGTCATCCATATATATTGTTCTATCTAAATGTTTTTTCAGTTAAAAAAGGTGAGCATCAGACTATCTCTTTTTCATTCTCTACTTTCAAAGAATTGATGACACAGCTGATATGTTATGTACATTATTATATAATTGGACTAAGACGTGTACTTTCAACAGAATGACGTAGTGTTCAATGACACATAAAGCATGCCAAGCATACTTTCTACGGCATAATATATCCTGTGTTGGCCAGTATACTAGCCACAGTGTTATATATAATTCACTGACCCTTAAACTATCCACAGTAGTATCTACAATGTGCTGACCCTAAAACTATACACAGTAGTATCTACAATGTGCTGACCCTTAAATTATCCACAGTAGTATCTACAATGTGCTGACCCTTAAACTATCGACAGTAGTATCTACAATGTGCTGACCCTTAAATTATCCACAGTAGTATCTACAATGTGCTGACCCTTAAACTATCCACAGTAGTATCTACAATGTGCTGACCCTTAAATTATCCACAGTAGTATCTACAATGTGCTGACCCTTAAACTATCCACAGTAGTATCTACAATGTGCTGACCCTTAAACTATCCACAGTAATATCTACAATGTGCTGACCCTTAAACTATCCACAGTAGTATCTACAATGTGCTGACCCTTAAACTATCCATTGTAGTTTCTATAATGTGCTGACCCTTAAACTATCGACAGTAGTATCTACAATGTGCTGACCCTTAAATTATCCACAGTAGTATCTACAATGTGCTGACCCTTAAACTATCCACAGTAGTATCTACAATGTGCTGACCCTTAAACTATCCACAGTAGTATCTACAATGTGCTGACCCTTAAACCATCCACAGTAGTATCTACAATGTGCTGATCCTTAAACTATCCACAGTAGTATCTACAATGTGCTGACCCTTAAACTATCCATTGTAGTATCTACAACGTGCTGACCCTTAAACTATCGAAGGTAGTATCTACAATGTGCTGACCCTTAAACTATCCACAGTAGTATCTACAATGTGCTGACCCTTAAACTGTCCACAGTAGTATCTACAATGTGCTGACCCTTAAACTATCCACAGTAGTATCTACAATGTGCTGACCTTAAAACTATCCACAGTAGTATCTACAATGTGCTGGCCCTTAAACTATCCACAGTAGTATCTACAATGTGCTGACCCTTAAACTATCCACAGTAGTATCTACAATGTGCTGGCCCTTAAACTATCCACAGTAGTATCTTCAATGTGCTGACCCTTAAACTATCCATTGTAGCATTAATCACTACGAACAACTCTACAATATGTTATACTAGGAACTAACGTATACACCTCCCACGGCACTATACATACACTAGGAACTAACGGAGTATACATCGTGTATGGTGTTATATACTAGGAACTGACGTATACACTTTCCACGGCATTTCACACTAGGAACTAACGAAGTATACATCGTGTATGGTGTTATATACTAGGAATAGACGTATACACTTTCCACGGCATTACACACTAGGAACTAACGTAGTATACATCGTGTATGGTGTTATATACTAGGAACAGACGTATACACTTTCCACGGCATTAAATATACACTAGGAACTAACGTAGTATACATCGTGTATGGTGTTATATACTAGGAACTGACAAATACACTTTCCACGGCATTATACACTAGGAACTAACGTAGTATACATCGTGTATGGTGTTATATACTAGGAACAGACGTATACACTTTCCACGGCATTACATATACACTAGGAACTAACGTAGTATACATCGTGTATGGTGTTATATACTAGGAACTGACGTATACACTTTCCACGGCATTACACACTAGGAACTAACGTAGTATACATCGTGTATGGTGTTATATATTAGGAACAGACATATACACTTTCCACGGCATTATACACTAGGAACTAACGTAGTATACATCGTGTATGGTGTTATATACTAGGAACAGACGTATACACTTTCCACGGCATTACACACTAGAAACTAACGTAGTATACATCGTGTATGGTGTTATCTACTAGCAACTAACGTATACACTTTCCATGGCATTATATATACGCTAGGAACTAACGTAGTATACATCGTGTAGGGTGTTATATACTAGGAACTGACGCATACACTTTCCACGGCATTACACACTAGGAACTAGCGTAGTATACATCGTGTATGGTGTTATATATGATATTAGGAACAGACGTATACACTTTCCACGGCATTACACACTAGGAACTAACGTAGTATACATCGTGTATGGTGTTATATACAGGCAACTAACGTATACACTTTCCACGGCATTATATATACACTAGGAACTAACGTAGTATACGTCGTGTATGGTGTTATATACTAGAAACTGACGCATACACTTTCCACGGCATTACACACTAGGAACTAACGTAGTATACATCGTGTATGGTGTTATATACTAGGAACAGACGTATACACTTTCCACGCCATTATATATACACTAGGCACTAACGTAGTATACATCGTCTATGGTGTTATATACTAGCAACTGACGTATGCACCTTCCACGGCATTATACAATAGGAACTAACGTAGTATACATCGTGTATGGTGTTATGTATTGGAACTGATGTATGCACTTTCCGCGGCATTACACACTAGGAACTAACGTAGTATACATCGTGTATGGTGTTATATACTAGGAACAGACGTATACACTTTCCACGGCATTATACACTAGGAACTAACGTAGTATACATCGTGTATGGTGTTATATACTAGGAACAGACGTATACACTTTCCACGGCATTATATATACACTAGGAACTAACGTAGTATACATCGTGTATGGTGTTATATACTAGGAACTGACCCATACACTTCCTACGGCATTATACACTAGGAATTAACGTAGTATACATCGTGTATGGTGTTATATACTAGGAACTGACGTATACACTTTCCACTGCATTACATATACACTAGGAACTAACGTAGTATACATCGTGTATGGTGTTATATACTAGGAAAAGACGTATACACTTTCCACGGCATTACACACCAGGAACTAACGTAGTATACATCGTGTATGGTGTTATATATTGGAACTGATGTATGCACTTTCCACGGCATTACACACTAGGAACTAACGTAGTATATATCGTGTATGGTGTTACATACTAGGAACAGACGTATACACTTTCCACGGCATTACACACTAGGAACTAACGTAGTATACATCGTGTATGGTGTTATACACTAGCAACTAACGCATACACTTTCCACGACATTATATATATACTAGGAACAAACGGAGTATACATCGTGTATGGTGTTATATACTAGGAACTGATGTATACACTTTCCACGGCATTACACACTAGGAACTAACGTAGTAAACATCGTGTATGGTGTTATATACTAGGAACAGACGTATACACTTTCCACGGCATTATACACAAGGAACTAACGTAGTATACATCGTGTATGGTGTTAAATACTAGGAACAGACGTATACACCTTCCACGGCGTTATATATACACTAGGAACTAACGTAGTATACATCGTGTATGGTGTTATATACTAGCAACTGACGTATACACTTTTCACGGCATTACACACTAGGAACTAACGTAGTATACAAGGTGTATGGTGTTATGTATTGGAACTGATGTATGCACTTTTCGCGGCATTACACACTAGGAACTAACGTAGTATACATCGTATATGGTGTTATATACTAGCAACTAACGCATACACTTTCTACGGCATTATATATACACTAGGAACTAACGTAGTATACATCGTGTATGGTGTTATATACTAGGAACTGACGCATACACATTCCACGGCATTATACACTAGGAACTAACGTAGTATACATCGTGTATGGTGTTATATACTAGGAACTGACGTATACACTTTCCACGGCATTATACACTAGGAACTAACGTAGTATACATCGTGTATGGTGTTATATACTAGGAACTGACGCATACACATTCCACGGCATTATACACTAGGAACTAACGTAGTATACATCGTGTATGGTGTTATATACTAGGAACTGACGTATACACTTTCCACGGCATTATACACTAGGCACTAACGTAGTATACATCGTGTATGGTGTTATATACTAGGAACTGACCCATACACTTCCTACGGCATTATACACTAGGATCTAACGTAGTATACATCATGTATGGTGTTAAATACTAGGAACTGACGCATACACATTCCACGGCATTATACACTAGGAACTAACGTAGTATACATCGTGTATGGTGTTATATACTAGGAAAAGACGTATACACTTTCCACGGCATTACACACTAGGAACTAACGTAGTATACATCGTGTATGGTGTTATATATTGAAACTGATGTATGCACTTTCCACGGCATTACACACTAGGAACTAACGTAGTATATATCGTCTATGGTGTTATATACTAGGAACAGCCGTATACACTTTCCACGGCATTACACACTAGGAACTAACGTAGTATACATCGTGTATGGTGTTATATACTAGCAACTAACGCATACACTTTCCACGACATTATATATATACTAGGAACAAACGGAGTATACATCGTGTATGGTGTTATATACTAGGAACTGACGTATACACTTTCCACGGCATTACACACTAGGAACTAACGTAGTAAACATCGTGTATGGTGTTATATACTAGGAACAGACGTATACACTTTCCACGGCATCATACACTAGGAACTAACGTAGTATACATCGTGTATGGTGTTAAATACTAGGAACAGACGTATACACTTTTCACGGCGTTATATATACACTAGGAACTAACGTAGTATACATCGTGTATGGTGTTATATACTAGCAACTGACGTATACACTTTTCACGGCATTACACACTAGGAACTAACGTAGTATACAAGGTGTATGGTGTTATGTATTGGAACTGATGTATGCACTTTTCGCGGCATTACACACTAGGAACTAACGTAATATACATCGTGTATGGTGTTATATACTACCAACTGACGCATACACTTTCTACGGCATTATATATACACTAGGAACTAACGTAGTATACATCGTGTATGGTGTTATATACTAGGAACTGACGCATACACATTCCACGGCATTATACACTAGGAACTAACGTAGTATACATCGTGTATGGTGTTATATACTAGGAACTGACGTATACACTTTCCACGGCATTATACACTAGGAACTAACGTAGTATACATCGTGTATGGTGTTATATACTAGGAACTGACGTATACACTTTCCACGGCATTATACACTAGGAACTAACGTAGTATACATCGTGTATATACTAGGAACTGACGTATACACTTTCCACGGCATTATACACTAGGAACTAACGTAGTATACATCGTGTATGGTGTTATATGCTAGGAACAGACGTATACACTTTCCACGGCATTATACACTAGGAACTAACGTAGTATACATCGTGTATGGTGTTATATGCTAGGAACTGACGTATACACTTTCCACGGCATTATACACTAGGAACTAACGTAGTATACATCGTGTATGGTGTTATATGCTAGGAACTGACGTATACACTTTCCACGGCATTACACACTAGGAACTAACGTAGTATACATCGTGTATGGTGTTATATGCTAGGAACTGACGTATACACTTTCCACGGCATTACACACTAGGAACTAACGTAGTATACATCGTGTATGGTGTTATATAGTAGCAACTAACGTATACACTTTCCACGGCATTGTATATACACTAGGAACTAACGTAGTATACATCGTGTATGGTGTTATATACTAGGAACTGACGCATACACTTCCTACGGTATTATACACTAGGAACTAACGTAGTATACATCGTGTATGGTGTTATATACTAGGAACAGACGTATACACTTTCCACGGCATTACACACTAGGAACTAACGTAGTATACATCGTGTATGGTGTTATATACTAGCAACTAACGTATACACTTTCCACGGGATTATATATACACTAGGAACAAACGGAGTATACATCGTGTATGGTGTTATATACTAGGAACTGACGTATACACTTTCCACGGCATTACACACTAGGAACTAACGTAGTAAACATCGTGTATGGTGTTATATACTAGGAACAGACGTATACACTTTCCACGGCATTATACACTAGGAACTAACGTAGTATACATCGTGTATGGTGTTAAATACTGGGAACAGACGTATACACTTTCCAAGCCATTATATATACACTAGGAACTAACGTAGTATACACCGTGTATGGTGTTATATACTAGGAACTGACATATACACTTTCCACGGCATTACTCACTAGGAACTAACGTAGTATACATCGTGTAAGGTGTTATATACTAGCAACTAACGTATACACTTTCCACGGCATTGTATATACACTAGGAACTAACGTAGTATACATCGTGTATGGTGTTATATACTAGGAACTGACGCATACACTTCCTACGGTATTATACACTAGGAACTAACGTAGTATACATCGTGTATGGTGTTATATACTAGGAACAGACGTATACACTTTCCACGGCATTACACACTAGCAACTAACGTAGTATACATCGTGTATGGTGTTATATACTAGCAACTAACGTATACACTTTCTACAGCATTATATATACACTAGGAACAAACGGAGTATACATCGTGTATGGTGTTATATACTAGGAACTGACGTATACACTTTCCACGGCATTACATACTAGGAACTAACGTAGTAAACATCGTGTATGGTGTTATATACTAGGAACAGACGTATACACTTTCCACGGCATTATACACTAGGAACTAACGTAGTATACATCGTGTATGGTGTTAAATACTAGGAACAGACGTATACACTTTCCAAGCCATTATATATACACTAGGAACTAACGTAGTATACACCGTGTATGGTGTTATATACTAGGAACTGACGTATACACTTTCCACGGCATTACACACAAGGAACTAACGTAGTATACATCGTGTATGGTGTTAAATACTGGGAACAGACGTATACACTTTCCAAGCCATTATATATACACTAGGAACTAACGTAGTATACACCGTGTATGGTGTTATATACTAGGAACTGACATCTACACTTTCCACGGCATTACTCACTAGGAACTAACGTAGTATACATCGTGTAAGGTGTTATATACCAGCAACTAACGTATACACTTTCCACGGCATTGTATATACACTAGGAACTAACGTAGTATACATCGTGTATGGTGTTATATACTAGGAACTGACGCATACACTTCCTACGGTATTATACACTAGGAACTAACGTAGTATACATCGTGTATGGTGTTATATACTAGGAACAGACGTATACACTTTCCACGGCATTACACACTAGGAACTAACGTAGTATACATCGTGTATGGCGTTATATACTAGGAACTGACGTATACACTTTCCACGGCATTACACACTAGGAACTAACGGAGTATACATCGTGTATGGTGTTATGTATTGGAACTGATGTATGCACTTTTCGCGGCATTACACACTAGGAACTAACGTAGTATACATCGTGTATGGTGTTATATACTAGCAACTAACGTATACACTTTCCACGGCATTACACACTAGGAACTAACGTAGTATACATCGTGTATGGTGTTATGTATTGGAACTGATCTATGCACTTTTCGCGGCATTACACACTAGGAACTAACGTAGTATACATCGTGTATGGTGTTATCTACTAGTAACTAACGTACACACTTTCCACGGCATTATATATACACTAGGAACTAACGTAGTATACATCGTGTATGGTGTTATATACTAGGAACTGACGTATACACTTTCCGCGGCATTACACACTAGGAACTAACGTAGTATACATCGTGTATAGTGTTATATACTAGGAACAGACGTATACACTTTCCACGGCATTACACACTAGGAACTAACGTAGTATACATCGTGTATGGTGTTATATACTAGCAACTAACGTATACACTTTCTACGGCATTATATATACACTAGGAACAAACGGAGTATATATCGTGTATGGTGTTATATACTAGGAACTGACGTATACACTTTCCACGGCATTACATACTAGGAACTAACGTAGTAAACATCGTGTAAGGTGTTATATACTAGGAACAGACGTATACACTTTCCACGGCATTATACACTAGGAACTAACGTAGTATACATCGTGTATGGTGTTATATACTAGCAACTGACGTATACATTTTCCACAGCATTACACACTAGGAACTAACGTAGTATACATGGTGTATGGTGTTATATACTAGGAACTGACGTATACACTTTCCACGGCATTACACACTAGGAACTAACGTAGTATACATCGTGTATGGTGTTATCTACTAGTAACTAACGTATACACTTTCCACGG
This sequence comes from Haliotis rubra, assembly GCF_003918875.1. NCBI lineage: Eukaryota > Metazoa > Mollusca > Gastropoda > Lepetellida > Haliotidae > Haliotis > Haliotis rubra. The sequence continues at coordinate 9,392 of NW_025765238.1, read as the reverse complement.
CATTATATATACATTAGGAACTAACGGAGTATACATTGTGTCTGGTGTTTATACTAGGAACTGACGTATACACTTTCCACGGCATTGCACACTTGGAACTAACGTAGTATACATCGTGTTTGGTGTTATATACTAGCAACAGACGTATACATTTTCCGCGGCATTAGACACTAGGAACTAACGTAGTATACATCGTGTATGTCGTTATCTACTAGCAACTAACGTATACACTTTCCACGGCATTATATATGCACTAGGAACTAACGTAGTATACATCGTGTATGGTGTTATATACTAGGAACTGACGTATACACTTTCCACGGCATTACACACTAGGAACTAACGTAGTATACATCGTGTATGGTGTTATATACTAGGAACAGACGTATACACTTTCCACGGCATTACACACTAGGAACTAACGTAGTATACATCGTGTATGGTGTTATATACTAGGAACTGATGTAGGCACTTTCCACGGCATTACACACTAGGAACTAACGGAGTATACATCGTGTATGGTGTTATATACTAGGAACTGACGTATACACTTTCCACGGCATTACACACTAGGAACTAACGTAGTATACATCGTGTATGGTGTTATATACTAGGAACTGACGTATACACTTTCCACGGCATTACAAATTACGAACTAACGTAGTATACATCGTGTATGGTGTTATATACTAGGAACAGACGTACACACTTTCCACGGCATTACACACTAGGAACTAACGTAGCATACATCGTGTATAGTGTTATATACTAGCAACTGACGTATACACTTTCCACGGCATTATACATACACTAGGAACAAACGGAGTATACATCGTGTATGGTGTTATATACTAGGAACTGACGTATACACTTTCCACGGCATTACACACTAGGAACTAACGTAGTATACATCGTGTATGGTGTTATATACTAGGAACTAACGTATACACTTTCCATGGCATTATATATAAACTAGGACCTAACGTAGTATACATCGTGTATGGTGTTTATACTAGGAACTGACATATACACTTTCCACGGCATTATACACTAGGAACTAACGTAGTATACATCGTGTATGGTGTTACATACTAGCAACTTACGTAGACATTTACCGCGGCATAACACACTAGGAACTAACGTAGTATACATCGTGTATGGTGTTATATATTGGAACTGATGTATACACTTTCCACGGCATTACACACTACGAACTAACGTAGTATACATCGTGTATGGTGTTATATACTAGCAACTAACGTATACACTTTCCACGGCATTATACACTAGGAACTAACGTAGTATACATCGTGTATGGAGTTATATACTAGGAACAGACGTATACACTTTCCACGGCATTATATATACACTAGGAACATACGGAGTATACATCGTTTATGGTGTTATATACTAGGAACTGACGTATGCACTTTCCACGGCATTACACACTAGGAACTATCGTAGTATACATCGTGTATGGTGTTATATACTAGGAACAGACGTATACACTTTCCACGGCATTATACACTAGGAACTAACGTAGTATACATCGTGTATGGTGTTATATACTATGAACAGACGTATACACTTTCCACGGCATTATATATACACTAGGATCTAACGTAGCATACATCGTGTATGGTGTTATATACTAGGAACTGACATATACACTTTCCACGGCATTATACACTAGGAACTAACGTAGTATACATCGTGTATGGTGTTATATACTAGGAACTAACGTATACACTTTCCATGGCATTATATATACACTAGGACCTAACGTAGTATACAACGTGTCTCGTGTTTATACTAGGAACAGACGTATACACTTTCCACGGCATTACACACTAGGAACTAACGTTGTATACATCGTGTATGGTGTTATGTATTGGAACTGATGTATGCACTTTCCGCGGCATTACACACTAGGAACTTACGTTGTATGCATCGTGTATGGTGTTATATACTAGGAACAGACGTATAGACTTTTAACGGCATTACACACTAGGAACTAACGTAGTATACATCGTGTATGGTGTTATATACTAGCAACTAACGTATACACTTTCCACGGCATTATTTATACACTAGGAACTAACGTAGTATACATCGTGTATGGTGTTTTATACTAGGAACTGACGCATACACTTTCCATGGCATTATACACTAGGAACTAACGTAGTATACATCGTGTATGGTGTTATATACTAGGAACTGACGTATACACTTTCCACGGCATTATACACTAGGAACTAACGTAGTATACATCGTGCATGGTCTTATATACTAGCAACTAACGTATACACTGTCCACGGCATTATATATACACTAGGAACTAACGTAGTATACATCGTGTATGGTGTTATATACTAGGAACTGACGTATACACTTTCCACGGCATTACATATAGACTAGGAACTAACGTTGTATACATCGTGTATGGTGTTATATACTAGGAACAGACGTATACACTTTCCACGGCATTACACACTAGGAACTAACGGAGTATACATCGTGTATGGTGTTTATACTAGGAACTGATGTATACACTTTCCACGACATTACACACTAGGATCTAACGTAGTATACATCGTGTATGGCGTTATATACTAGGAACTGACGTATACACTTTCCACGGCATTACACACTAGGAACTAACGTAGTATACATCGTGTATGGTGTTATATATTGGAACTGATGTAGGCACTTTCCACGGCATTACACACTAGGAACTAACGTAGTATACATCGTGTATGGTGTTATATACTAGGTACTGACGTATACACTTTCCACGGCATTACACACTAGGAACTAACGTAGTATACATCGTGTATGGTGTTATATACTAGGAACTGACGCATACACTTACTACGGCATTATACACCAGGAACTAACGTAGAATACATCGTGTATGGTGTTATATACTAGGAACTGACGTATACACTTTCCACGGCATTACATATACACTAGGAACTAACGTAGTATACATCGTGTATGGTGTTATGCACTAAGAACTGACATATACACTTTCCACGGCATTACCCACTAGGAACTAACGGAGTATACATCGTGTATGGTGTTATATACTAGGAACTGACGTATACACTTTCCACGGCATTACACACTAGGAACTAACGTAGTATACATCGTGCAAGGCGTTATATACTAGGAACTGACGTATACACTTTATACGGCATTACATACTAGGAACTAACGTAGTATACATCGTGTATGGTGTTATATACTAGGAACTGATGTAGGCACTTTCCACGGCATTACACAATAGGAACTAACGGAGTATACATCGTGTATGGTGTTATATACTAGGAACTGACGTATAGACTTTCCACGGCATTACACACTAGGAACTAACCTAGTATACATCGTGTATGGTGTTATCTACTAGCAACTAACGTATACACTTTCCACGGCATTATATATACAGTAGGAACTAACGTAGTATACATCGTGTATGGTGTTATATACTAGGAACTGACGTATACACTTTCCACGGCATTACACACTAGGAACTAACGTAGCATAGATCGTGTATGGTGTTATATACTAGCAACTAACGTATACACTTTCCACGGCATTATATATACACTAGGAACAAACGGAGTATACATCGTGTATGGTGTTATATACTAGGAGCTGACGTATACACTTTCCACGGCATTACACACTGGGAACTAACGTAGTAAACATCGTGTATGATGTTATATACTAGGAAAAGACGTATACACTTTCCACGGCATTACACACTAGGAACTAACGTAGTATACATCGTGTATGGTGTTATATACTAGGAACTAACGTATACACTTTCCATGGCATTATATATACACTAGGACCTAACGTAGTATACATCGTGTATGGTGTTTATACTAGGAACTGACATATACACTTCCCACGGCATTACACACTAGGAACTAACGTAGTATACATCGTGTATGGTGTTATATACTAGCAACTTACGTAGACATTTTCCGCGCCATAACACACTAGGAACTAACGTAGTATACATCGTGTATGGTGTTATATATTGGAACTGATGTATACACTTTCCACGGCATTACACACTTTCCATCGGTAATACACCAGAACTAACGTAGCATACATCGTGTATGGTGTTATATATTGGAACTGATGTATACACTTTCCACGGCATTACACACTAGGAACTAACGTAGTATACATCGTGCAAGGCGTTATATACTAGGAACTGACGTATACACTTTATACGGCATTACATACTAGGAACTAACGTAGTATACATCGTGTATGGTGTTATATACTAGGAACTGATGTAGGCACTTTCCACGGCATTACACACTAGGAACTAACGGAGTATACATCGTGTATGGTGTTATATACTAGGAACTGACGTATAGACTTTCCACGGCATTACACACTAGGAACTAACGTAGTATACATCGTGGTATGGTGTTATCTACTAGCAACTAACGCATACACTTTCCACGGCATTATATATACACATCTAGGAACTAACGTAGCATACATCGTGTATGGTGTTATATACTAGGAACTTCCACGTATACACTTTCCACGGCATTATTACACATTAGGAACTAACGTAGTATACATCGTGTATGGTGTTATATACTAGGAACAGACGTATACACTTTCCACGGCATTACACACTAGGAACTAACGTAGCATAGATCGTGTATGGTGTTATATACTAGCAACTAACGTATACACTTTCCACGGCATTATATATACACTAGGAACAAACGGAGTATACATCGTGTATGGTGTTATATACTAGAACTGACGTATACACTTTCCACGGCATTACACACTGGGAACTAACGTAGTAAACATCGTGTATGGTGTTATATACTAGGAAAAGACGTATACACTTTCCACGGCATTACACACTAGGAACTAACGTAGTATACATCGTGTATGGTGTTATATACTAGGAACTAACGTATACACTTTCCATGGCATTATATATACACTAGGACCTAACGTAGTATACATCGTGTATGGTGTTTATACTAGGAACTGACATATACACTTTCCACGGCATTACACACTAGGAACTAACGTAGTATACATCGTGTATGGTGTTATATACTAGCAACTTACGTAGACATTTTCCGCGCCATAACACACTAGGAACTAACGTAGTATACATCGTGTATGGTGTTATATATTGGAACTGATGTATACACTTTCCACGGCATTACACACTAGGAACTAACGTAGTATACATCGTGTATGGTGTTATATACTAGCAACTAACGTATACACTTTCCACGGCATTATACACTAGGAACTAACGTAGTATACATCGTGTATGGTGTTATATACTAGGAACAGACGTATACACTTTCCACGGCATTATATATACACTAGGAACATACGGAGTATACATCGTTTATGGTGTTATATACTAGGAACTGACGTATGCACTTTCCACGGCATTACACACTAGGAACTAACGTAGTATACATCGTGTATGGTGTTATATACTAGGAACAGACGTATACACTTTCCACGGCATTATACACTAGGAACTAACGTAGTATACATCGTGTATGGTGTTATATACTAGGAACAGACGTATACACTTTCCACGGCATTATATACACAATTAGGATTCAACGTAGCATACATCGTGTATGGTGTTATATACTAGAAACAGACATATACACTTTCCACGGCATTATACACTAGGAACTAACGTAGCATACATCGTGTATGGTGTTATATACTAGCAACTGACGTATACACTTTCCACGGCATTATATATACACTAGGAACTAACGTAGTATACATCGTGTATGGTGTTATATACTAGGAACAGACGTATACACTTTCCACGGCATTACACACTAGGAACTAACGTAGCATACATCGTGTATAGTGTTATATATTGGAACTGATCTATACACTTTCCACGGCATTACACACTAGGAACTAACGAAGTATACATCGTGTATGGTGTTATATACTAGAAACTGACGCATACACTTTCCACGGCATTACACACTAGGAACTAACGTAGTATACATCGTGTATGGTGTTATATATTGGAACTGATGTATACACTTTCCACGGCATTACACACTAGGAACTAACGTAGTATACATCGTGTATGGTGTTATATACTAACAACTAACGGATACACTTTCCAAGGCATTGTATATACAATAGGAGCTAACGGAGTATACATCGTGTATGGTGTTATATACTAGGAACTGACGTATACACTTTCCACGCCATTACACCCTGGGAACTAACGTAGTATACATCGTGTATGGTGTTATATACTAGGAACTGACGTATACACTTTCCACGGCATTATACACTCGGAACTAACGTAGTATACATCGTGTATGGTGTTATATACTAGCAACTGAAGTATACACTTTCCAAGGCATTACACACTAGCAACTAACGTCGTATACATCGTGTATGGTGTTATATACTAGCAACTGACGTATACACTTTCCACGGCATTACACACTAGCAACTAACGTAGTATACATCGTGTATGGTAATATATATTCGAACTGATGTATGCACTTCCCACGGCAATACACACTAGAACTAACGTAGTATACATCGTGTATGGCGTTATATATTCGAACTGATGTATACACTTTCCACGGCATTACACACTGGGAACTAACGTAGTATACATCGTGTATGGTGTTATATACTAGGAACTGACGTATACACTTTCCACGGCATTATACACTCGGAACTAACGTAGTATACATCGTGTATGGTGTTATATACTAGGAACAGACGTATACACTTTCCACGGCATTATACACTAGGAACTAACGTAGTATACACCGTGTATGGTGTTATATACTAGGAACAGACGTATACACTTTCCACGGCATTACATATACACTAGGAACTAACGTGCGTATACATTGTGCATGGTGTTATATATAGAACTGACGTATACACTTTCCACGGCATTACATATACACTAGAACTAACGTAATGCATACATCGTGTATGGTGTTATATACTAGGAACTGACGTATACACTTTCCACGGCATAAAGGAAAATATATACACACTAGGAACTAACGTAGTATACATCGTGTATGGTGTTATATACTAGGAACTAACGGATACACTTTTCCACGGCATTGTATATACACTAGAACTAACGGAGTATACATCGTGTATGGTGTTATATAACCAGGAACTGACGTATACACTTTCCACGCCATTACACACCTGGAACTAACGTAGTATACATCGTGTGGTGTTATATACTAGGAACCGACGCATACACTTTCCACGGCATTATACACCTCGGAACCAACGTAGCATACATCGTGTATGGTGTTATATAATAGCAACAGAAGTATACACTTTCCAAGGCATTACACACTAGCAACTAACGTCGTATACATCGTGTATGGTGTTATATACTAGCAACTGACGTATACACTTTCCACGGCATTACACACTAGCAACTAACGTAGTATACATCGTGTATGGTGTTATATATTCGAACTGATGTATGCACTTCCCACGGCAATACACACTAGGATCTAACGTAGTATACATCGTGTATGGCGTTATATATTCGAAGTGATGTATACACTTTCCACGGCATTACACACTGGAAAACCAACGTAGTATACATTGTGTATGGTGTTATACTAGAACCGACGCATACACTTTCACCACGGCATTACATACACTGAACCAACGTAGTATACATCGCATGTATGGTGTTATACCAGGAACTGGCGTATACACTTTCCACGGCATTACACACACATTCAGGAACCAACGTAAATACATCGTGTATGGTGTTATATACTCAGGAACAGACGTATACACTTCCTCCACGGCATTACACACTAGGAACTAACGCAGTGCATACATCGCGTATGGTGTTATATACTAGCAACTAACGTATACACTTCTCCACGGCATTATATATACACTAGGAACAAACGGAGTATACATCGTGTATGGTGTTATATACTAGGAGCTGACGTATACACTTTCCACGGCATTACACACTGGGAACTAACGTAGTAAACATCGTGTATGATGTTATATACTAGGAAAAGACGTATACACTTTCCACGGCATTATACACTAGGTACTAACGTAGTATACATCGTGTATGGTGTTATATACTAGGAACTGACGCATACAATTTCCACGGCATTACACACTAGGAACTAACGTAGTATACATCGTGTATGGTGTTATATACTCTCCCAGGAACCAACGTATACACTTTCCACGGCATTATATATACACTAGATCCAACGTAGTATTCGCGCATCGTGTATTGTGTGTATATACTAGGAACTGACCTATACACTTTCCACGGCATTACTACACACTAGGAACTAACGTAGTATACATCGTGTATGGTGTTATATACTAGCAACAGACGTATACACTTTCCATGGCATTATATATACATCGTAATACAGGACCTAACGTAGTATAGATCGTGTCTCACCACCAGGGAACTAACGTTATATATCGTAGGAACAGACGTATACACTTTCCACGGCATTACATATACACTAGGAACTAACGTTGTATACATCGTGTATGGTGTTATATATTAGGAACAGACGTATACACTTTCCACGGCATTACACACTAGGAACTAACGTAGTATACATCGTGTATGGTGTTATATACTAGAACTGACGCATACACTTTCCACGGCATTACACACTAGGAACTAACGTAGTATACATCGTGTATGGTGTTATATACTAGGAACTGACGTATACACTTTCCACGGCATTACATACATAGCTAGGAAGTAACGTAGTATACATCGTGTATGGTGTTATATACTAGGAACTGACGTATACACTTTCCACACCATTACACCCTGGGAACTAACGTAGTATACATCGTGTATGGTGTTATATACTAGGAACTGACGTATACACTTTCCACGGCATTATACACTCGGAACTAACGTAGTATACATCGTGTATGGTGTTATATACTAGCAACTGAAGTATACACTTTCCAAGGCATTACACACTAGCAACTAACGTCGTATACATCGTGTATGGTGTTATATACTAGCAACTGACGTATACACTTTCCACGGCATTACACACTAGCAACTAACGTAGTATACATCGTGTATGGTGTTATATATTCGAACTGACGCATTGCATCTCCCACGGCAATACACACTAGAACCAACGTAGTATACATCGTGTATGGTGCTATATACTCGAAACTGATGTATACACTTCCCACGGCATTACACACTGGGAACTAACGTAGCATACATCGTGCATGGCGTTATATACTAGAACTGACGCATATACACTTTCCACGGCATTATACACACTGGAATTAACGTAGCATACATCGTGTATGGTAAG